>NC_035448.2:55874742-56179438 GCF_002127325.2 Helianthus annuus | reverse complement strand
TCCAATCACTAAAATAAAATATTTTAATGATTACAAAAATTTTTGGATGTCCGGATATGTTCAGAACGTAAGATATGCACGTAAACGCAAACTTATGCACTTTTTGACGCTTTTAGTCCCTATTGATCAAATAAGTTTATTTTCACATAACGAACCCCTCAAAGCCTATTTCTAAGCTATGTAAAGGATATTTCGGGTATTTTTAGCTTATGATCAAATTCCAGAATGTTCATTACTATACGAATCGGCATACCTTCACAGTTTGTCGTAATTAGTCCCTGCGATTGAGTAAACTTGTTTTCGACACACCAAACCATCCAAAACTTATTTCTAAGTTATGTAAGGGTTATTTAAGGTATTTTAAGCCTATGTCACTATTCCGGAGTGTTTGTTGCATTAAACTGATTACGTTTACGCATCAGTTGCGTACAACTTTCTAGAAAGCGATTTAAAGCTTGAAATCTAACTCGAATCAAATCGTAAAATCGTCAAACACAAATACACAAATATTAACACCAAAACACATCGTTTTATTGATAATTGATATTGTTTTACATCGTACATCATTTACAGAGCACAGTTGTCACACCAGCGGCGTATCCACCATGTTTCGTCCATGTCCCTTCTGTCTAGTCCTTCGATGCCATGTTACGTATATTGTTTTGTGTAACGACTCGCACAAAAATATCCTAAAATGACCCATAAGTGAAAACCCGGACCCCTGAAACCCTAACGTGCATGAAAACAAAGAAAACAAGGTTTTTGGTTTTCACGCGAGCCGCGTAAAGAATAAGGAGACCCTACGCGGGCCGCGACAGCTTGAAGGTCCCCGGATATGCATGAAGGCCACGTGTCGTTACATGCGTCTAGACCCTCGATGACTCAGCAACCCTGATATGATCCATACTCTCTCGCGGGCCGCGTAAAAACCTTGTTAAGGCTTACGCGGGCCGCGTAAAACTCAAATTTCAGCTATAAATAGCCTGGACATGGGACTTTGCTTCTGTGTCGAAAATTTCTTTCAAAGACGAACTATACAGCTCAAAAATCACAATTTCGCATAGGGAAACGCTGCTACGGATACAGGGTATTAACTCGATCACTGCTCAATTCTTTTCTTTCTCTTATTTTCTTGTTCTGTTATTCTAATGTCAGAACTTCTAAATCCCGAAAACTCTGCCCGTTATTAAGATAATAACTCTAATCACTGGTATGATACTTTATCCGATCGATTGAAACCAATCCGATGGATGTTCAAGTGCTGCTCAAACTCGGGTTATACTTTGTCATTCGTCATGAATTCGATGGATGTTTAAGTATTGCACTTTGTCATTCGTCGTGAGGGTTTATCTCGTGATCATTGTTAAAGTTGAATTGAGTTAATACACTAATGCGAGTTCCGTTGTATCTAGAAATTAGAACTCGTAACCAGGGAGATCCTAAAATAGAATATTTAGCAATTAAGTAAAATTATTAGTTAAGTAAAACCTAACGTCTAAGAAACCTTAATAGATAAGTATACTTAGTAGTTAAGCAAGATTAATTAATCAGTAAGATTAATTAACGGCTAAGCAAGATTAATTAAGCAAATTAATCAGCTAAGTAAGATTAATTAAGTTAAGCAAGATTAATTAAGCTAAGCAAGATTAATTAAGCTAAGCAAGATTAATTAAGCTAACAAGATTAATTAAGCTAAGTAAGATTTATTAAGCTAGGTAAGATATACATGAAAAATAGATATATATGGGGTCATATGAGAACGTTTAATATTAATAATTAAATATATTATTTTTTTGACCTTACTCCATTTTTAATGAAAAATAGGTTAAAACATAGATAAAAATATGCTCGTTCTAAAGACATATTCGTCGTTTAATAAAACATCATGTTTTAAAAGTTATACGAGAAAAACGAGTGAAGCAGCTGAATTAATATATATAAGCAAGCTAGCTAGCATGTCAAGCAGGCAGGTAGGCATGTCAATTGTATCCCACATCGACCCAGAAAGATCTTGAGGTGCTTGCTTGCTTACTTTAAATAAGAGCCTAGGATTTCATTCTTCTTTGCTCATTCCTTCTATTCTTCTCTCTATACGTTGGTGTTCTAACCAATAATCACCAAATCGATGTTCTCTCCGACCGATTCAAGAACCAACTAACGGATGCCAAAGTACTATACTTTGTGAGTTCGTTAAACGGATGCCAAAAGTACTATACTTTGTGAATTTCATTAAAGTTCGGATCTCCTGACCATCGTTTGGTTTGATGTGGTTTTACACTAATACGTATTCCACTCTGTTAAACTAAATATTTAACTACCCGAAACTCTACACCATACTCTTACAATCAAAATGGATGCTTAATCATCAGAAGGTTCATAACAATAAAGCATATGCTTAGCTATCAGAAGGCGTAGAATGAAGAAGCTTGTTAAATCAATACTGCATGCTTATAATGTGAGTCTTTCTCTTTTTACAAAGTTTGCTTTCAAAATCATGTTTATTTTCAAAGTTATAGTTACAGGGATTAAGTCTTTGTAGCCTTCAATTACAGCCGGTATGTGGGGTTTTGTATACATTACTTGATAATCGTCACCATTGGACAACGGGTTAGCCAAGGGGTGATATGACCATAGTCACAGACACCATTGGCCAACGAGATAGCCAATAGGTGGTCTTGTGACAAATACCGTTGGGTAGATGGTTGATATATATAAACATTATAATCGCTCTTAATACTGTAAATTATAACAATGCGTCGTTTTAGACAAAAAGAATGATTCACCAGTATTTCCTGCTGACAAAACCTTTTTAAAACGTGTTTCAGGTAATTACAGTAGATCGGAATAAGAGTTGGATACGGCACCAAAAGGCTTACAGAAGTGGCTTGATTTATCAATTAAATTAAATTAAGAAAAGTTGTTTTATGTATTCAGATTATTCTATAATAAAGCTACCTTTCAAAACATGGTTTTATCCCATCTATTTAATAAATAAAAGATATTTTTTCCTAACTCACGGTCCTGATGAAATTTCCGCTGCAATGCTTTCAAAATAACCACCGGTACCACTTGGCTGCTCGCGGCTCCCGATTCCGTCCAGGGTGGGGTCGGGGGTCGTGACATTTTGCTACCACAACAACACATAGATTAAACAAGTAGTTTCTCATAGTGTCACGTTCAATCATGTTTCTCATAGTTTAATCAAGATTCCACGTAGTTTACCAATATGAATAAAGCATCATAAATTTAGTTTGATCCTGAGAGATTATGATCATTGTTTTAGATTGCGAACAACATGTGATTTGTGTAAAAGTCTCGAAATGAACGAAGAACCAAGTTTAAAACCACATGTAAATCGCGATATCATAAAGGATAGGCTCATAAAACATAGGATTGTTCCGGGTAGAGGAACATTGACTAACCAAAGTGGATCGAACCCCTCTCGAATTGTGGCAACGTGCCTTGACTTACATAGACAAATACGTCATCGATGTTAGGCCTACGATATCTGTCCTTTCGGTCATTTCACGTTCCTAATTGGTTTGGAATTTCGAGACTTTGGCGAGACAGAAAAATCAAAGAGTGGGACTAGTTATCAAGGTGTGAGTTTCACCTCTAACTTGACAACTTCGTACCCCAACAGCGTCGGTACTTATGAAACGATAAGACCTACTAGAATATAGTATGGAAATCTCCTTCAAGGTTTGGATGTCACTCCTGGCTTGAAGGTAAATCTCGTGTAAAACACAAACATCACGTAGCAGCGTTTTCAAAGTATCCAAGTGTATATTGTGTCAGCCTTAGGAAAGGCATGTAAGTTTTTAACAGGGATATGTGTTGCTAGGAAGCAATTACGGTAGAATGCATAAGCCTTAAACAACAGATAAGAGTCAAGATTCCTAGAACTATAGACTAGGAAAAGCATTCCTACTTTTCCTAATTCCCTATAGTCATGGCTCTGATACCAATCTGTCACACCCCCAACCGATGGCGGAAACATCGGGGCGCGACACTAAGCGTTCAGATTACTCAAAAGTTTCCATAACACTAACGGTTTCAATATAGATTAAATCAAGTTTCAAACATTATCTAAAAGCATCCATGAATCAAACACAGAGTATCAAATACAATAACCAAACATTGTTTCAAAGTTTCTAGATTATCTAGGTTGAGTTTCTAAGCGTCATCCTAGCTTGTTTTCTTGGATTCAGCCTCCTATCAGCCTGCAACATGTAATAAAATTATGTCAATACAATAATGTTCTAGCGAGTATACAAGTTTGAGTATATAGTATCATAATAGTTTAAAAGACTCATATCCGTCATGTAAACATATAAAAGTTTCAGCCATGCTAGTTTATGCAGTCCAAGTGATAGCCCAAGAATCCCAATGCGTTTAAAAGCTCTTCCCCAGAATAATGGGAAGATAAATTTCTCCTCCTAACAATACCCCCGAGAATAATGGGGAGGTATTACTCCTATAGCGCTACTATTGTTAAGGCGGAACTACACACAAGGATTAAACGTTCACATAGCATAAAGTATCAAGAATCCAAAAAGTATCAACTTTCACGTTCACAGAGGATAGAGTATGTTTCCAAACAAGTTTCAAGAATCAAATTTCATAGAATACATGTTGCATCCGAAAAGTGTTTAAAACCAAAAAGGGATCAAGTATACTCACAGTGGGTGCTAAGTGTCGACACCTACTGATTGGATCGAAAGGAGCGCTGAGATTAGCCTGATTATAGTTTAACAGATAAGCGTTGGACAGAATAGAAGAATCATGCAAAGTGTCGGACAGGTTTCCTGGTCGGATGGCCATCCGGACGGATGGCCATCCGGTCAGATGACCTGATGGATTGGACGGATCACCATCCGGTCGGATGGTCATCCGGATGGATGACCATTCGATCGAATGGTCATTCGATCAAGAAGGTGTGTTTCCAAAATATATCAGCTTTTGAAGTTTTTGTTGTAGTGTAAAACCAAGTCGTTCAATCGGATAGTCATCCAGACGGATGACCGTTCGATCGGATGACTGTTTGGGTAAAAGTTTCATAGTTTAATGTTTTTATTCAAATAGTTTAAGTGTTGAAGGTTATGAGGAACATGTCGTTCGGTCGGATGACCGTTTGATCGGATGGTCGTCCGATCGGATGGTCATTCGACTGATGTGATCTTGTTCCTTTTGCAACCTTCGTAAAGTTTCTAAGTTTTGAGTTTAACGAATACGACATGATAACGTATCAAGACAACAGAAACCCACTAAGGTTCAGCTCGTCTGATCGGATGGGAATCACCCCGTTCGATCGGACGGCTATTCTTGGCTGGGTTTCATGTCTGACCCGTAATCCGGTCATCTTCTCTGGTGGGAATTGTAACATTCGTGCTTGAAATCATTGTGAACAGTTCAGTTATCAATGAAACAAAGTTATTTGATCCCAATGTTTGTTTGTTTATGTATTACATTTTTTATGTTTTGACTTTTGTTCAATTTTAAACCCTACATCGCTTTCTGGAGAATTATACGCAAACTGGTGCGTAAACGTACTCAGTTTAATACGACAAATACTCCGGAACATCAACATATACTTAACACACCTTAAATAACCTTTACATAACTTAGAAATAAGTTTTGAAGGCCTTGGTATGGCAAAAACAAGTTAATTCACTTACAGGGACTAAACTTGACAAACTGTGAAAGTATGACGATTCGTACTAAAACAGACATTCCGGAACATGTCCATAAGTTAAACATAACATAAATATCCTTTATATAGCTTAGAAATAGGCTTTGAGGGGTTAGGTATGCTAAAATAAACTTTTGGATCATTCAGGGACTAAAAGTGTCAAAAAGTGCATAAGTTTGCACTTTCACGCATAACTTACGTTCTGAATACATCCGGACATCCAAAAAATTTATGTAAGCATCATAATATTATGCCTTAGTGTTTGGCATGAGAAAAATCCATTCGTCGCGCAATTTGGATCGTTTTTCGCGTTTATGCGTATCCCGTCGTAATTAAGCGAACATCGTGATCGTACGGCCAAACAAACCAACATCCGGCATATTTTTTAGCATGTTTCATGTCCTCAATGTTTAAGCATCATTTTAGGGCCTTAAAGATGGCTTAACAGGCCTTAAACATGCCGGAAATGGCCCCAAACCACAACAGGGACCTAAACTGTCATTTCTGAAAGTTGGTTGCAGATCAGAACTCCCAGGCGGCCCGCGTAAGCCCAGGGTGATCTTTTACGCGGCCCGCGTCAGCCTTCCAGACCAGATTCAATGTTTTAAACAACTTGTAACAACCTTTCAATCACCCAAAGGGCAATGCCACTTGTCAAATTCTTGTGGTGGGGGCAAAATAAGCTACCACAACATTGCGACAAGTGTACGGGTAAGATCAAGGCACGATATTCAAGAAACGATCCTAACGGTCTTGCATATCCTATAAATACCCCCCCTTCTTGCAAAAACCCACAAATCTGATCAAAGAGCTCTAAGTTGATGCAATTACTTCATACCTGAGCTCCTGGATCAAGATTAGCTTTCGGGGACCCTTCGTAAGTGTTCTTTCGTTCTTATATTCGCTTTTCGAGTCCGAAAGTCAAGCTTTGTTTGACTCTCTGCGTTGACCAGTTTATGGTCAACACGAAGTTCGTTTGAACTTCATAACGTGAGCGTGATCACGATGGTTATAGTCCATAGTGACTACTGTGACAACCGGTAATTTACACCCTAAATTACGTAATTAACTGGCGATTAACGCAATAATAAATAGTGTTTACGACGCTAATTAACTTAAACAGGCCCTTGGAGTGTCCAGAAACGTTTATTCGAATATACAGTGCGCGTGTGGAGATTTACAGGAAATCTGCTGAATATCAAGCGACAACGAACTGATACCGTACGAAATTCTGACGACGCCGACAAATATGGATGTTACATGAATATTTTATGTTTATGGAGTATGGGTCGCGATATCAGGTCTCGTAGGAATTACGAGCTACTTACACACGAGGTGGACTTGTGGGCCCTAGGTCCAAGCCCGAAACCCACAAGCCTAAACCTGTGCATATTAAATTAGATCTATTTCTTGAGAATCTATACAAGATCTCAACCAAATCTTATTAAATTCCTATGAATCTATAAAAATCTCTTCAAAAGATCTTAACTCTAAGGATGAAATGTATGACCTGAATGTAATATCAATACACTAAAGAAACTTTAATCCTCAAAATTCTATATATAACACCTTATGGTTCTTTATGTCTTCATTCCAACAACAGACTTTAAGTCTGTCTTTACAATACACACACATACAACTTACCAAAAACCCACACATATTACACTCTCTCTCTCGATGATATGCACAGACAAACCCAAACTCAAACAAAATCACATTCATCTTTCAATACTACAAAAATCACTCCATCCTCTCCAACCAAATTTCACATTAACAAACAACCACCACAACCAGACACACTGTCTCTCCCACTCGATGGATTGACCGGCAACGGTTGCCGGTGGTCTTCTCCGGTGGCGACACCCCCCCCTCCTCCGATTTCCGATTGACGGCAGCCACCACCAGATGGTGGTGGCATATGGCGGCGGTTACAAAGACCGAGAGAGAGAAAGAGACCGAGAGAGAAGAGAGAAGATGGAGAGTGGCGGAGCGCGGAGGAGCTCCAGTGGAGCCGACAACAACAACTGAGAACCCGGCGGTGGCCGGTGGATTTTTCCGACGGCGGCGCCGCCGTGATCGGCGGCGGAGACTTTTGTTCGAGGTAAGAGAGGGAGCCGATGGTGGTGGTGAGCGGCAATAGGTATCTCAGTCCGGCGGTCTGTAACTCGGACCAGCGGTCCTTGTTATTACCCGACAGGATTCCGGTAAATACCCCCCACACCTTTCTCGGTTTACTACTTGCTCCTTCTTTTGTTAAAGTCTGATGACAATAATGGTAATTTTATCACCAGAACAGGTTGGTGACGACTTCGTTTCGGGTTGGTTCGAGTCTACCCGGTTAAACCGAGTTCACTCGGCTCGGGCTGGGTCAAAGAGTGAACAACAGTCAACGGTTCGGGTCAAACGCAGTTGACTCGGTCAACACCCGAGTCAACTCGGGTCAACAGCAAGATAAGCGTGGTCAACAGCAGTTTCGGTTCAGGTCTCGCGATTCGGTCAGACGGTTCGGTTCGGTTGACTCGGTCAAACCGAGTCGACTCAGCGGGTCAAACCAGTTGACTCAGTCAACTCAGTCAAGCTCAGTCAACTCAGTCAAGCTCAGTCAACTCAGCAAGTCGACTCAGCGAGTCAACTCAGCTGACTCGTCATCTCAGTCAGCGTATCGACACGCGAAAGATTTGGTAAAGCTAACGACGCGTATAGTGTTTATATTTTTTTCGTACGTGAAAAACGAGCTCGAACCGGTTAATTATAGTTACGTTTATTATATTTGACGACTTACACTATATTGATTGAATATTGTTGGAGTTTTATAAAAATAACGACACTTTAGTTGTCGGGGCCGTCCAAAAACAGAGGAAACTCTGCCCGTTTTTCTAGAAAATCCGTAAAACGAAACACGTTTTTTTTAATATAAAGACACTTTATATACAAGTGTATAATATTTTCGACAACACTTTGCAAACATACGAAAACGACAATTCTTTTATAAAATAAATATATTTTATATATTTATTTCAAGCATCAAACAACTCGTATTCGTTTTACAAAATAAATATAGTTATTATATTTATTTTTAGATTTCAAAAACTCGACGAATTATTTTACGAAAGTAAATATAGTTCACTTCAAACGTCAAACAAAAACAACGCTATGGAATTTATTTCGACAACAAGAATAAATATAGTTATTATTATATTTATTCCAAACGAACTCGAATCCTTTTATAAATAAATATAGTTATATATTTATTTTCCAATACAAGTCGACGATTCTTTTACAAAATAAATATAACTGTTATATTTATTTTATACGCCTAGACGACACATACGTATATTTTTGGCAAATATACACAAGACGCAAAATATATAATACGAGTTTATTATATATTACTTTCATACGAATATTCCTTCATATCAACATACAACTTCTTAAAAAGAGCTAACCAGTATAACTTCTTCGCTTATTTTAAGTTGACAATTTACCGTCAAATCGTTCAGTTAACGATTCGGTAGAGCTCGGTAACACGTAGTTACCGTTTTTATTTAGAAACTTATTAGATATTCCGTGTTAGGAATACTGTAGAATGCACGCTAGCAAGTCGAGCCTTGGAAACGACATCAAGAAGTCGTAAATTAGCTAGCTTTGCACAGGAATATTCAGGTGAGTTCATAACCCCACCTTTTTACGGTTTTACATTTTTCTAAATGTTTTCGGGGTGGAAAGACATGCACTTTTTGCAAAGCATACAAGAATTATATATTTTTAAACCATGTTACAAAGAGCACAAATGGTTTACGAAAAGCTTATGATTTATACCGGTTTACCAAACAAGCGTATTTTTCTGAAAATACAAATACAAGAGTTTACAAATACATGAGTTATGGTATGAAAATATAAAAAGCACACTTGGTGAGAACGAGTACCAAGTGTGTAGCGATATAAGAATACAAGAAACGCACTTGGTGAGAAACGAGTACCAAGTGTGATGTGATATAAGAATACGGGAAGCGCGCTTGGTGAGAAACGAGTACCAAGTAGGATGCGCTATGAAAAATGATGCGAGGAATCGTGTCACGAATAGGGTACAGAAGCACCATTAATCAACAATATACCTAGACCGCAGAACAAAAGGTTAGATCTAACGGGTGCCGGGCAGCCACACTCTCGATGAGGGCGAGTATCGAGTAGTGCTTTTGTGTCTCAGAATATACCAATTAAATGCCTAAGGTTTGGTGACTTCCTATGTCGTGTCACATGTTAATGGCTTTGCAACCCATTAACAATCCTGATATTTACAGGAATACTTTAATTACATAAAATTCATACCATACTAAAACTTGATGAATACTTGAAGTACGTGGGGTACTCTGGAAAACTTGAATTAAACTTGAGTACGTGGGGTACTCAAGAAAACGGGATTTATACTTGAGTACGTGGGGTACTCAAGAGAAATGTGAATTATACATAAGTAAGAATGCGTGATGTGTACAAGAAAATGATTTTTTTTAAAAATTCGTTTTCTCAACAATACTTCAGAAACCGGTTACTTCAAAAAGATTTATTTCAAATCTTTTACAAACAAACTATGAACTCGCTCAACTTTATGTTGATTTTTCGCATGTTTCTTTCTCAGATTGCATTTCTAAGACAAGGCACGGTTGGAATAGGAGGACCATGAAGAGTCGAGTACTTAGTGGCGTTCATTTTCTAAAGGACTTAGAATGTTTGCTTCCGCTGTGCAATGAAGATACCAGTCCAGTCACGCCAATGCTCTGATAATTTTGGGGTGTGACAACTACACCTACTGATTACCACGTTATCTAGGCTCAGTGACGAGTCGAAGTTTCGGCCAAAATGCGCATTCTTGCGTATTTTGTAACCAAACTACTCATAGGTATCAAAACCGTTTGTTTTGATACCAAACCTGTTTTCTAAACTTAGTTAAGCATGTTTTAACATGCTTAGCTCGTCACTTTTAGTATAGTGCTTATATAGGGTCGTAAGGTAAGCGATCTAAACAATCGCTTATACTTTCTGTCACACCCCCAAATTCCACCTGCGGAGTAACATCCGCTTGAGGGCGTGACTGACCAGGATCCAGCCACCAATTATACTAAGCATTGGTTAATAGTAAAGTAATTGCTATCTAAAGTAGTTAGCAACATCGTAGTTTGAGTTCGATAGTAAGTTTAAACAAAATAGCGGAAGCATAAACCAAATAGTTTTAAAAGATAGTTCATGGTTCAAGATAAGTAAAACCCAACACACGGGTTTTGACGAACACTACACATCCCCAAGCAGCAGCTCCTCAGTCACTGGTTACCTGCAAAGCATGCAGTAAGGTGTCAACAATAATGCTGAGTGAGTTCACTAGTTGTCCAGTTTTAATTACCAAAAACTTGTTTCACCAGTTAATTTACTCGTTTATACATGCCATGGGGAGCTACCCCAAAAGTTAGCGACTAAACTGTTTTTCCAATACCGAACACTAGGTAACCGTTTGCGTTTCCGCAGGATGCCCCGATGTCAATGTTCTATCATCATTGACGGATGCCTGAGTACATTAGTTCACGACCGATCCCAAACCATGGCACGGTGTGAGGTTGGTAAAACCTAAATAGCGCTATCAACTAATAACCCGTTCGCCTGGCCCCGGCGACTAATCGGTATTATGTAGTAGGGACTTGAGTGATAGAGTTTCGTTTAGTGCCGTTAGTTGCAATCCGTATAAACAGTAATTAACCAAAGGTTCCCAATAACAAGGGAAGAAAAGTAAGTTGTATCCCTCATAGGGGATAGTGTTGTTTGTAGTTCCGTTTCCCAAACCACCGGGAACGCATGCTTTAGGTTGTGAACTCACCTTGGGTTGCTCGGTAGATATTTTACTTGGTCAAACACGTTGGTCACCACGTCCTAGCATGGTTACCAAATATAGGTCAAGTTGGGGTACAAGTAATCACGTATAGCAAACACGTATAGACACACTTAAAATGCACGCATACGACAGTTAGGTTATTGGGCCTGTTCTAACATTCACAACAGTAACAGATACACAAGCAGTCCAGTCAACAGATAGTCCAACAAACTTTTGGCCCACTAACACTTAGGTAGCCCAGTCAAGACAAGGGCGGTTTCGACTCGAGAATGCACGGTTTCGAGTCGCAACCAAGGGCTCCGACTCGCAACCTCGGTCTCGGTTCATCACGCTTTGGTTTCGAGTCGCAACCAGGGGTTTCGACTCGCAACCTCGGTTTCGGTTCATCATGTGCTGCTTGCGAGTCGCAACCGTGAGATCTCGACGAATCACGCTTTGGTCTCGAGTCGCAACCAAGGGTTCCGACTCGCAACCACTGTTACGTGCACCTGAATCCTTCTAGAACCTGGCAATGTACTAACCAATAGCATTTTGATTTCATGAAATTTTGTACTAACCAATCAGAATACACAAACATGTTTCTTTGTCTATTTACCAAGGAAAACAGATCAAATCAGGCATTTTTGAATATTCATATCACATTCATCTAGTTCATCATATATTCAAGCATATCATTCAACAAGCACATCATCATTCAACAATCATTCCAAAGATCAACTTGTTAACATCACAACCATTCGGTAAATAGGCACTCTTAATCACACATTATCATTAGAACATGAATATCATCAACAATAACAACACTTGATTCGATTTCCACTTAGCGTTAAAGATCATCATTCATGTTATCACAATACAAGGGGTTGTATAATATGTAAATCTTCACATTATAGCTAAAACACATTGTTTCTATCATGCTAAAATCCCTAATGCACTTTATCATCAACAACCCAAAAATCATGGTAAACACTTAAGACACTAACCGGTTAGATGGAGGAGTAGAAGAGATTGATGAGCCAAGTTCCGAGTGATGATCTCGAGCTAGAATCCGAGAGCCTTGATGTTTCGGTTGGATCCGAGAGAGGGAGAGGGTGATGCTTGGTTGCTAGGGTTTTAGGGTTTTAGTGAGAGGTAGAGAGTGTGAGAGTTGTGAGGGTGAAATGAATGAGAGTGTAAAGGAGAGTGTGGTGAGGGTTTTGGGTTCTTATACCCATTTCAAGCCGGCACATTTGGTTCCGAGTGGCATGGCCCAACCGGCCCAAATGTCCATTGTTCACTCGAGACCGGGTGGTCTCGAGTTGGGTTTCGTAATTTCGGCCCACTACACACACACGTACCTATATATATATATAGTACATACACATAATACAAGGATCACATAGAACATCTAAATAATATGCAACTTTCATTTAATAAACAATATATACACGCACAATGTAATTACAAGGTAGTTGTTCGGAAAACCTAGAGTGTCACATTATCCCCAAGTTTTAAGAACTTTCGTCCCGAAAGTTAAGGCAGTCACTGTCAAGCTAGTATAAGTGAGAACGTTTCAACGGGGTGTCACATCATCCCCCCGTTAGTTTGGAATTTCGTCCCGAAATTCGGTTGTAGCTTCAGTGCTGGGGTTTTCGTTTGGAAACAACTGGGGATACTTGTGCTTCATCTGGTCTTCCCGCTCCCAGGTATACTCTGGGCCACGTCGCGAGTTCCAACGGACTCGTACAAGAGGTATCTGGCTACGTTTGAGGATTTTGATCTCTCTATCCGTGATCTCAATCGGTTCCTCAGTAAAGTGTAGCTGTTCATCAATAGTTAGTTCCTTGAAAGGAATTACGAGCGTTTCATCTGATAGACACTTCTTCAGATTAGACACGTGAAATATGTTGTGTACCGCACTCAGTTCTTCAGGCAGGTTCAGTCTATACGCAACCTTACCGATTTTCTCGGTAATTTCGAATGGTCCGATATATCGCGGATTAAGCTTGCCCCGTTTACCAAAGCGAACCACACCCTTCCAGGGTGAGACTTTAAGTAGAACCCGGTCACCGACCTGGAATTCTAGTGGTTTCCTACGCTTATCAGCGTAACTCTTCTGACGGTCACGAGCTGCCCCCATGCGTTGTCTGATCTGGGCAATCTTTTCTGTTGTATCTACCACCATCTCTGGGCCCGTGATTTGACTATCACCGATTTCCGCCCAGCAGAGAGGTGACCGGCATTTACGACCGTACAATGCCTCAAAAGGTGCTGCCTGAATACTAGTGTGGTAGCTGTTGTTGTAGGAGAATTCCACTAGCGGTAGATGCTTCTCCCAATTCTTGCCAAAATCGATTACACATGCTCTAAGCATGTCTTCTAGGGTTTGGATGGTGCGTTCGGACTGTCCATCCGTTTGCGGGTGATAAGCGGTGCTCATGTCCAAACGTGAGCCAAAGGATTTGTGCATAGCTTGCCACAATTCCGAAGTAAAACGAGCGTCTCGGTCGGAAATAATTGAGGTTGGCACCCCGTGCCTCGAAACTACTTCCTTTAAGTAAATCTCCGCCAAGGTAGAAAACTTGTCTGTTTCCTTAATAGCCAGAAAGTGTGCGGACTTGGTCAATCGGTCTACTATTACCCAAATAGTGTCATTTCCGCGTTGAGACCTAGGTAGCCCTGTAACAAAATCCATGGAAATTTGCTCCCATTTCCATTTCGGGATTTCTGGTTGTTAGAGTAGGCCTGCTGGTTTCTGATACTCTGTCTTGACCCTGGCGCAAGTCAAACATTTGCTGACATATGTTGCTATGTGGGCCTTCATGCCAGGCCACCAATATGTAGTCCTCAAGTCGTGGTACATCTTGTCCGAACCAGGATGTACTGAATAACGGGACTTGTGGGCTTCGTCCATCACGAGTTCACGTAAGTCTCCATAGAGTGGGACCCAAATGCGCCCTGTGACGCAGTAAGCGCCATCTTCCTTCCGTTCTAATCGCCGTCTCGATCCTCACAGAGACTCAGCCCTGATGTTTTCCGGTTTCAATGCTTCGATTTGAGCATTGCGGATCTGGGTAGGGAGGTTAGACTGGATGGTAAGTTGCAATGCTCGCACGCGCTTTGGTATAGTGTCCTTTCGACTGAGGGCGTCTGCCACGACATTGGCCTTGCCCGGATGGTACTTGATGGCGCATTCGTAGTCATTCAAGAGTTCGACCCATCGACGTTGTCGCATGTTTAATTCCTTTTACCTAAAGATATGCTCGAGACTCCTGTGATCGGTGTAGATAGTGCACTTGGTACCGTACAGGTAATGTCTCCATATCTTAAGAGCAAAGATCACTGCTCCCAGTTCCAAATCATGCGTAGTGTAGTTTCTTTCATGCGTCTTAAGTTGTCGAGAGGCGTAGGCAATAACTTTCTCGCGTTGCATTAACACGCAACCGAGCCCATGGATAGACGCATCGCAGTAAACCACAAAGTCGTCAGTGCCTTCAGGCAACGAGAGAATAGGAGCGCTACAGAGGTTATCCTTTAGCCTTCGAAAGGCCGACTCCTGAGCTTCATTCCACTTGTAAACAATGCCTTTCTGAGTAAGAGTCGTGAGGGGTTGTACAATCTTTGAGAATCCCTTGATGAATCTGCGGTAGTATCCTGCCAATCCCAAGAATTGGCGAACTTCGGTTGGGGTCTTGGGCGTAGGCCAATTCTTTATCGAGTCGATCTTAGCGGGGTCGACGTGAATGCCGTCCTTGTTGACCACGTGCCCAAGGAAATGGACTTCTCGGAGCCAGAAGTCACACTTCGAGAATTTGGCGTACAATTGCTCATTGCGTAAGAGTTCGAGGATAAGGCGTAGGTGTCGTTCATGCTCTTCCTGACTTTTCGAGTAGATCAGGATGTCGTCGATAAACACAATCACGAATTTGTCGAGGTACGGCTTGCACACTCGGTTCATGAGATCCATGAAAACCGCAGGTGCGTTAGTCATTCCAAAAGGCATATCAAGGAACTCGTAATGACCATAACGAGTCCTGAACGCAGTCTTAGAGATGTCTTCATTACGAACTCTCAGCTGATGATAGCCTGATCGCAGGTCAATCTTAGAATATTAGCTCGATCCTTGCAACTGATCGAATAGGTCGTCGATGCGCGGGAGAGGGTAACGATTCTTGATGGTGACCTTGTTCAACTCACGATAGTCGATGCACATCCGGAATGTGCCATCCTTCTTCTTGACAAAGAGTACTGGTGCTCCCCAGGGTGATGAACTGGGACGGATAAATCCTTTATCCAATAGTTCCTGTAGTTGCGTAGAGAGTTCCTTCAGTTCTGCAGGGGCTAGACGATAAGGTGCACGAGCTATGGGTGCTGCTCCGGGAGCTAGCTCGATTTGGAATTCGACCTGACGGTGGGGAGGGAGTCCAGGTAGTTCCTCAGGAAATACCTCGGGATAGTCACGTACTACCGGAAAATCTTCAATCCTCTTTTCCTTTTTGTGGGTGTCGGTGACAAGTGCTAGGATAGCGGTGTGCCCTTTCTGTAAGCACTTCTGGGCTTTCAGAAGCGAGATAATGCCTGTGACTTCTCCACCTTTGTTGCCTTGAACGATGAGGGGTTGGCCAAAACGGCGAGGAATACGAACCGCTTTCTCTTGACAGAGGATCTCAGCGCGATGTTTGGATAACCAATCCATACCGATGACGACGTCGAAGCTTCCAAGTTTGACGGGGAAAAGATCAATACTAAACGTGTGACCAGACAATTCTAGCGTGCAGTCGTGGATCACGTGCGTGGCCTCGATGTTCCTACCATTAGCTATCTCGACGATGTGCTTAGAACTTAATAATGCAGGCGGGTGCTTAAGTTTCTTACTAATGCGAAGGGATACATAACTGGCATCGGCACCGGAATCAAATAACACAGAAACATAACGATCATCAAGTAGGAACTTACCCGCCACGACGGTGGGGTCGTTCCTTGCTTCTCCAGCTCCAATCACGAAAGCTCTTCCCCTTGCACCATTCCCAGCATTGTTGTTTTGCTCATTGTTCCCAGCTCCCTGGTTGTTGTTGCGATTCGGATTCAGTTCAGGGCAATCCTTTCGCATGTGCCCAGTTGCCCCACATTTAAAACATCCGCGGTTGTTTCCCTGCTGCTGTTGCTGTTGGGGTTGTTGCTGATTCTGCCTTGCTGGGAACTGACTTCTACAATCCTTGGCTTCATGCCCCATCTTGTTGCATCGCTGACACTGACCCTTGTTACATGCCCCATTGTGGTGCCTGTTACACTTGTTGCACTTAGGGTAGCTTCCCCGGTAGCCACCCTGTTGCTGAGTGCCTTTGTTGTTGTCAGTTTTCCTTTGCTGAGCTGGGGCCTGAGTAGAGTTAGCATCTTTGCCCTGATTTCCATCCCACTTTCGTTTGCCATCACTAGAAGTTCCTTCCGCAGCACTGATCCTTTTGGGCAACCTGCCCTCTTCCACAGCCTGGTTGGTGAGTTTGTGGGCAAGACGAACCACAGGCTGTATGGTAGTGAGGTTGGCCGAGGTTACATGGCCCTTGATTTCTAGGACTAAGCCTTTGATGTACAATTCGATCCTTCGGTACATGGGTCGGGACATGTTTGGGCAAAGAGCAGCATAGTCGTTGGACAGCTTGGTGTAGGTCTCAATCTCTGACCCAACCATCTTGAGTTCATAATACTCGTCCTCGAGTTTGTGGATGTCATCCCTGTGACAGTACTCTTCCTTGATCATATCCTTGAAATCTTCCCATGCAGTAGCGTTAGCAGTCTCCAAACCAAGCATTTGAATTTGCGCTTTCCACCACGAAAGTGCGCTTCCCTCAAGAGTACCAGTAGCAAACTTCACCCAATTAGCAGGGGGACACTCACAGACAGCGAAGACAGCTTCGACCTTCTCGATCCAGTGCAGAAGACCTATGGCACCCTCAGTGCCATTGAATGGAAGAGGCTTGCAATCCATGAAGGTCTTGAAGGTACAGACACGTGGTTGCACAGGCGCATGCTGACCTGTTGTGGGAGCGATACGAATAGGTTTAGAGGTGAAAAGACGATGTGGCGGTAGGATCTAAACATCCTAAAACAAGAGCTTACCTCCTGGGTGAGCTGCGAAAGCTGCAGCCACCGTGTTGATCAGGTTAGTGAACTGAGCCTGAGTCATGTTGACGTTTCCTCGTCCGCATCCACTCATTGTCTTCATAACCAGAAAACATAGTATGAGTGTGGTGTCGTAACATAGCGAGAATGAGATAGAGGAGGGGAGGCATATCTATCTAATCAGGCAAACTAGTACGTATAGTAAAGCAGAAAGCATAAGACAAACAAACAAGTAAATATGGGTCCGAGCTATGAGGTCAGACAAGTCGAGCCTTGCACTTGGAGTGTAGTGTCGTCACGAGTCACGGGTTATAGTCTGTTTTTTCTCAAAAAGATTTTCCCCTTTTTAAAACCAAGTTCACTATAACCAATGGCTCTGATACCAATCTGTCACACCCCCAAATTCCACCTGCGGAGTAACATCCGCTTGAGGGCGTGACTGACCAGGATCCAGCCACCAATTATACTAAGCATTGGTTAATAGTAAAGTAATTGCTATCTAAAGTAGTTAGCAACATCGTAGTTTGAGTTCGATAGTAAGTTTAAACAAAACAGCGGAAGCATAAACCAAATAGTTTTAAAAGATAGTTCATGGTTCAAGATAAGTAAAACCCAACACACGGGTTTTGACGAACACTACACATCCCCAAGCAGCAGCTCCTCAGTCACTGGTTACCTGCAAAGCATGCAGTAAGGTGTCAACAATAATGCTGAGTGAGTTCACTAGTTGTCCAGTTTTAATTACCAAAAACTTGTTTCACCAGTTAATTTACTCGTTTATACATGCCATGGGGAGCTACCCCAAAAGTTAGCGACTAAACTGTTTTTCCAATACCGAACACTAGGTAACCGTTTGCGTTTCCGCAGGATGCCCCGATGTCAATGTTCTATCATCATTGACGGATGCCTGAGTACATTAGTTCACGACCGATCCCAAACCATGGCACGGTGTGAGGTTGGTAAAACCTAAATAGCGCTATCAACTAATAACCCGTTCGCCTGGCCCCGGCGACTAATCGGTATTATGTAGTAGGGACTTGAGTGATAGAGTTTCGTTTAGTGCCGTTAGTTGCAATCCGTATAAACAGTAATTAACCAAAGGTTCCCAATAACAAGGGAAGAAAAGTAAGTTGTATCCCTCATAGGGGATAGTGTTGTTTGTAGTTCCGTTTCCCAAACCACCGGGAACGCATGCTTTAGGTTGTGAACTCACCTTGGGTTGCTCGGTAGATATTTTACTTGGTCAAACACGTTGGTCACCACGTCCTAGCATGGTTACCAAATATAGGTCAAGTTGGGGTACAAGTAATCACGTATAGCAAACACGTATAGACACACTTAAAATGCACGCATACGACAGTTAGGTTATTGGGCCTGTTCTAACATTCACAACAGTAACAGATACACAAGCAGTCCAGTCAACAGATAGTCCAACAAACTTTTGGCCCACTAACACTTAGGTAGCCCAGTCAAGACAAGGGCGGTTTCGACTCGAGAATGCACGGTTTCGAGTCGCAACCAAGGGCTCCGACTCGCAACCTCGGTCTCGGTTCATCACGCTTTGGTTTCGAGTCGCAACCAGGGGTTTCGACTCGCAACCTCGGTTTCGGTTCATCATGTGCTGCTTGCGAGTCGCAACCGTGAGATCTCGACGAATCACGCTTTGGTCTCGAGTCGCAACCAAGGGTTCCGACTCGCAACCACTGTTACGTGCACCTGAATCCTTCTAGAACCTGGCAATGTACTAACCAATAGCATTTTGATTTCATGAAATTTTGTACTAACCAATCAGAATACACAAACATGTTTCTTTGTCTATTTACCAAGGAAAACAGATCAAATCAGGCATTTTTGAATATTCATATCACATTCATCTAGTTCATCATATATTCAAGCATATCATTCAACAAGCACATCATCATTCAACAATCATTCCAAAGATCAACTTGTTAACATCACAACCATTCGGTAAATAGGCACTCTTAATCACACATTATCATTAGAACATGAATATCATCAACAATAACAACACTTGATTCGATTTCCACTTAGCGTTAAAGATCATCATTCATGTTATCACAATACAAGGGGTTGTATAATATGTAAATCTTCACATTATAGCTAAAACACATTGTTTCTATCATGCTAAAATCCCTAATGCACTTTATCATCAACAACCCAAAAATCATGGTAAACACTTAAGACACTAACCGGTTAGATGGAGGAGTACAAGAGATTGATGAGCCAAGTTCCGAGTGATGATCTCGAGCTAGAATCCGAGAGCCTTGATGTTTCGGTTGGATCCGAGAGAGGGGAGAGGGTGATGCTTGGTTGCTAGGGTTTTAGGGTTTTAGTGAGAGGTAGAGAGTGTGAGAGTTGTGAGGGTGAAATGAATGAGAGTGTAAAGGAGAGTGTGGTGAGGGTTTTGGGTTCTTATACCCGTTTCAAGCCGGCACATTTGGTTCCGAGTGGCATGGCCCAACCGGCCCAAATGTCCATTGTTCACTCGAGACCGGGTGGTCTCGAGTTGGGTTTCGTAATTTCGGCCCACTACACACACACGTACCTATATATATATATATATATATAGTACATACACATAATACAAGGATCACATAGAACATCTAAATAATATGCAACTTTCATTTAATAAACAATATATACACGCACAATGTAATTACAAGGTAGTTGTTCGGAAAACCTAGAGTGTCACACTTTCGAACCCGACCCATTTGGTCGATCATTAGGATCCGACCAAACACATTAGGTGACCATAGTTGTATAGGGAATAACCTTCCGAGGTTATACCTTATGGTCACATCGTTAGGCGTTCCAAACGCGTTTTATGCGAACGACGCGTTAGGATTGCATAAGCTACCTAAACGGGTCGTAATGGGTCGTAAGCACTTAGGTTAAGTTTCATTTTAGTATGTGGGCTTTGTTAAACCATATTACATGAGTCTCCATACTTGTTTGGTTTACGAACCCTCATCCTATCCAATCCTCCGATTTAGGTCCGGTATATTAACATAGTTACCTATATTAGGTGCCGTTTGATATCCGTGATCTCTAGCATTGTTTGGTTGTTATACAAGGACTTCAAAGCAATCTCAAGTGAGTACATATACCCCTCTTTTACTGTTTTCCAAACTGTTTTGGGGTGAAACACATGTGCCTACTTGCTACTTTCATGCTTTTCATGCTTTCATATCATATGCTTGTTATGTTCATTAGTGCATTATAGTACATGATTTCATTACATTCTATGCTACGTATGTCCATTGTGAGCATACTTAGTACATTGTTTTACTTTACATTTCTGCTATGTATGTTGACTGATAGCATGCTAGCACATTGATTTACATGACTTTTCTGCTTTGTATGTTAACTTAGCATACTTAGTACATTGTTTTCATATAACATGTTTTACATTTGCTATGACATTTGGTTTGCACAAACGGGACTTATATACGTTCATTAACATTAGCTACGCCGCTCGGTAGTAAGTAGTGGTACCATAGGACTTGACAAATCCCATTCCTGACATCCCGGGTTTGTTTGGACGTAAGGAATGACTGAATCCGAAAACATTTTTGATAACCTTGACTTAGGGTTATCCGACTGTCTCAAGGCTTGAATGTATGCGTTAACTTACCACATAAATGTTTGTATCAATGTAACATGCATTTACTTTGCAAAACATAACTTTTTGATTTATTCAAAATACTTTGTTTTGTACATTTCTACATTTGTATTATGTGATAATACTTTACTTACAATACATAAAATTTGTTACACATTACTTGACTACATTTGGACTTCTTAACATTTGACTTGGTTTATACGAGGACTTTTTGACAATTGGTTTGAACATGGATTTTATACATTGGTGGTTTGTTTAAATGATTTAAGTAACGAGACGTGTAATATGATACAAGCATGGTGGATACGCCGCTGGTACTTCCTATATATAAGTGTTTGTATGGTATTACATATCGTAGCGTTATTTGAATCATTTCAATTTAGACAAATAACATTTTATACAAATAACATATCTTCCACAAGACATTGCTATACAAACAACTTCTTTTATACAACTCATTTTACCTGGTTATTTATTTAACCATGTATTACTCTTTTACGTATACATATCATCTGATCTTATCGCTTTTCAAATGATTTACAAAACAAAACAATTTACAAGGTTCATGACTGACTGTTATTAAACATTTTCTTTAAACTCAAGTCATGAATCCCATTTTCACAAAACCTATGTATCTCACAGGCATTTTTATGCTGACGTACCTATTTCACATGTGTTTTCAGGAGCTTTTGCGTAGGATGATGAACATGACACTAGGGCGGACCTGTGCCTTAGAGACTTCAAATGAAGATAGAACTAGTTTAATTATGTTCTGAACTCTTTATTTCTTGTTTTTGAGACAATGTAACACTCTTGTTGATAAATAAAATATAATTTTGTATGCCATAGTTGTGAAACAATTAATTCTGTTACAACACTCCCCGACGTTTCCACCACGTTTGGTTGTCCCATGTGGTCGGGGTGTGACAGGAATCCGTTATCGAGCCGACTCCAGACTAAGGAACAAGTCCTAAGCCTGTTTTGGATCCAGATTCCACCGATCTTAGTAAAAGTTAAGAAAAACTTGAAGTAATCATATGAAATCAGCCAAAAGTGCTTAGATTATGTTTAAATTTGCAGAAAAATGTGTAGACATCCCACAGATCTGGACTAAACCTTGGTTGAATGACATCACACAGCCATTCGTACAACAACCATGATGACGTCACCTTCCAAGTGTCCAAATCTTGATGATTTCACGGTGAAAAGTGTGACTTTGATGAAGAATCATGTGAGGAAATGTGTATAGATGAAAGTTGTACAAGAATCAAGTGGAAAACTTACAAGAATCGCTGGGAAAAGGAAGAAAAGTGCCTTAGAACGAGAGTATGCGTCACTGGTCGGAGGAGACTGTCACATTAGTGAAGAATGATGTGACAGCTCGTTATTTATAGCGCAAGAGGAGGGAAAGGCGATGCAAGTAGGCTGGATTGGATGGCTGTTCGGTCGAATGGCCCTCCGATCAGATGGTCATCCGATCGGATGTCCATTCGGACATTCCAATCCGTTTAGCTACTTTTCCGTCTTTGGTTCGTTTTGCGAGTTAGTTTAAGAGTTGCGTTGCGTATTATTGTGTAATATTATCACATGATTATATTGTATAATTAACACAAAAGTTTCCAAGTTACATAAGTGTCAAGTCTCTAGTTTCTTGTTTAATCAAAGTCTCAAAGTTTCACAAGTCTCAACAGTCAAGAATCAAGTATCAAGAGTCAAGCATCAAATCTCTAGTTTTAAGAATCAAATATCTAGTATTAAGTATAAGCATCAAGAATCAAGTATCAAGAATCTAGTATCAAGAATCAAGTATCAAGTATCACCAAGATTCAAGTTTCATAGTATCAAGATTCACAAAGTTTCAAGTATCATAAGAGTCAAGTTTCACTAGTATAAGGACTAGAATTGACAAAAGGTAAAAGTTCAGGAACGCAGGGCGTTGCACTTCCGACTCTCCCCAAAAGAATACCTTCTAGTTTTGTCAAGAGAATCCAAAACTTGTATCGGAGCTTTATAAAGTGAAAAATAATAAGTTGGGAAAGAATTTAGAACCGATTTAATAAGCATTATTCTTCCACCATACGATAGCGTTTTTGCCTTCCATAATGAGAGACGATTTCTAAAAATCTCTATCACCGACTTCCAGTTCCGCACACGGTTCATATTCGCACCCACGAGCAACCCAACCTTTCTTTTTTATTTTATTTATTTATTTTTTCCTTTTTTTACTTTCTTTTCCTTTGTTGTTTACTACTTTTTTCCTTTTTTTCTTTTACTTTCTTTTCCTTTGTTGTTTACATTTTTCCTTTTTAATCTTTTTTATTATTATCGGTGTTGCACTGAGTGCCGGCACTACAACGATAACCAGTTGTGGTTTTTAGCTTGAGCTAGACTGATCTCTCCCCTCCCCTCCTGTTTTAGCTTCGTAGTGTAAATTTCACCATAAATTTTTGAAATTTTTTAATGTATATCGAAATATGGTGAATGGATTTTAGTTAATATATAATTTAGTGAAATTATAATTATTAATAAGAATCTTCGTGTGATGAACTGAAGACAAACTCTCAAGTAGAGTTTCCTTTATAAAACCTTATTAGAATTTTTATGTCTCAATTAAGCTGATATGATGAATTGAAGACAAACTCTTACGTAGAGTTTCTTTTATAAAACCTTATTAGAAGTTTTCTGTCTTAATTAAGTTCGAGTGATGAATTGAAGACAAACTCTTTTGTAGAGTTTCCTTTATAAAACCTTACTAGAATTTTTATATCTCAGTTAAGTCTTTAATTATGTTAGTTTTTTCATCACCCATGAATCTTGTATGCACAATAGGCTAGGTATCTCATTTGAAAGGTGCTAGAAAAACACAAGTAGGAAAGATACAAAGATAAATGTATACATGAATAGTTCTTGGGATACTTGAAGGCCCATGTATTGGGTACTTCGAGAGATAAGTTTTCTCTACTCAATTGCGTCACCTTCGTATCAGTATTTTTCCACAAGTTCTAACACCCTAATTTTATCCGGTGTAACCCCGGGCGTGTGGCCATTTTTGGCTGTACAGACTTGTTCGGCTATTATACCCTAGGAGACAGACGTGTCGTCTTTAGTAAATGCATGAAATCTATTTCAAGTGAAGCGTGTTGAACACGTGCCTCAACCACAACTGTCAACACCTGTTTATTCTTTCTTGCAACAATAGAGACTACACAAAGATCTTGTTGAAGACTACGCAAAGGATCGTACAAAAAGATGTGATTCATACTTTTCTTTTAGACGACGGTTTGAATTGATTTGTTTACACGTGTTGTATTATATATATTATTTCGTTTAGATTTGTTCATGGTACATGTACTATTATTTTCCAAGATGTATAAAGAGAGATTTGTAGTATTTTTATTTATTTAATTTTTTTAATATTGTGACCCATGTCCTTCAATCTTAAAACAGATTTAACTTGAGACTGTTGCTACAATTTTTAAACCTTTTTACTAAGGATTTTGGGTTCATGAAAATATTAAAATTGTTTCTGAGGTTGTTGCGACAATCTTGTGCGTATATATAAATATATATCGGAAATTATGTGAATAGTACAACTTGTTGTGCTTAGATTTTAGAGATTATGGTACATTAGATCGGCTTTATTTTTGTAAACAATACGTTTTTAAACGTTTCATTTCCTAACGTTCTTGTAAGAAATGATTTTATTATTTAAATAATATGGTTTAAAAAAGTCTATCTAAACGCCTGGTCTGCAAAATAAGTGTTAGAAATAGTTTATTTTATATAAACAAACATTTCTTATAATGATTTTTTAAGAGTAAATTACAAAAATCGTCTTTTATGTTGACACCAGATTGCAAACTATGTCCTTTGTCTTCAAGAAGTACAAAAAACATACTCGATGTTTGCAAACCTTTACACGTTATGTCCTTTAACCCTAACTCAGTTAGTTTTTAACATTAAATCTGACCAAGTGGACCCCAAGGGCAAATTAGACTTTTTACTATTTATATAAAACAATATTATAAAAACATATAAAAGTTTATCCCTTTCTTTCAAACTTTTAGATCACTCTCTTTCCTCCCCTTCTCTCTCTCATAGACTCACCACTATTACCACCAGCAGCCCCCATCTGCCACCACTACGTCAACCCCACCACCATCTGTGACTACCCTTGTTACATGCGAGAAACCACCACAACCCCACCACCGTTCATAACAGAAAAATCAAAACTTAAATCCACATATTTGAGAGTTGGGACAAATGTATGAGTAGCCGTTGACTAGCAGATTTGACTATTCCATTCTAAAGAATTATAGATCTGCAACCATCCATTTATTGCAATATCATGCTCATTGAAGATACATATCCGAGTCTGGACCACCTTGTGAGGGACGAACCAAAACACCACCGGACAAACATCCTAAAAATCTCCATACCTTAGCATACCGAAGACGGACCTTTAAACAAGTGCGTACAGACGGATGACATCATCTCAGTTGACTAGTATAAATACCCATCCAAGTACAAGCCAAGTATGATTTCCTGAACCTTTGTCCTACTTTCTCTCTCTATCAAATACTTATCCTCACGCCGGAGGGTCGTCGCAGAGGGGCCCTCCCATCTCTGCGGCGAGCCTAACGATTTTCTCTTTTGTAGGTTCAGGTCCCTAATTTCTCTCCAAGGTCTTTATTCAGATCACAGGCTCCGGCCCTCTGAATTTTGGATCTTCACTCATAAACCCTAATTTTGACCAAAATATTCACGTTTGACGACCAATTTCTACCTTTAGTGTTTACACGATCGATAACTTATAGATGATTATTCAATAAATTAGTTCAAATCTGGACATACGTTGCTCCCAACTCCCACCCATTTTCTCCCCCAAATCAAAACCAAAAATCAAATCTAGAAAAAAACTAATCCCACCGCAATTTTCTCTCTGAAATGTGGAATAACCTAACCCCGCCGTCATTTTCTATTGATGAGTGGCCGGAGATGTCGGATGCCAGCAACGGTGCAATGACTGGCTGGAGATTCGGGGTTGGAATTGTTGTTCTTAGTTACCTTGTTGCTAAGGTACTATTTGTGATTTGCTTCAATTTTGTTTTTGTTTTCAGATCGGTGGTGGTAGAGAACATCTAGATAAAAAAGGGTGAGAAAAAAAGGGGTAGTTTATGGTGATGGTGGTGGTGCTATGCGGTGGTAGGTGCACGGGAGAGAGAGTGGGTGAGAAAGTAGGAGATGGTTTGTTCATATATTTTTATATTTATAATTTTTTTTGTTTTATTTATTAAATATACTATAAATAAAAGAGTAAAGTTACCAATCTACCCTTATTTAACGTTAAAAACTAATTGAGTTAGTGCTAAAGGACATAACATGTAAGGGTTTGCAAATATCGAGTACATTTTTTGTACTTTTTGAAGACAAAGGACATAGTTTGCAATCTAGTGTTAATATAAAGGACGACTTTTGTAATTTACTCTTTTTTTTTAATCATTTGTTTCCACTCAAGCGTGTTAGAATCGGGTTATTTATATTAACTGATAAGTTTTATAACGGTTTCTGTAATCTTTTATTTCTAACGAGCTTGTTAGAACCTATATATTGATAAGTATGATAATGATTTTTGTAAGCATCTATTTCTAACAAATATGTTAGAACTTATATATTGATAAGTATGATAATGATTTTTATAATCATTTATTTCTAACGAGTATGTTAGAACCTATTTATTGATAAGCTTTATAACGACTTTTGTAATTGTTTACTTGTAACAAAAGTGTTAGAAACGGTTTATAAAACCGTTAACTTTGAGAACGATTTTGGTAATCATTTGTCTTCTAACATGCGTTTTAGAAATGGTTCGTTTGGAAGCAATTTTTTAATTGTTTATTTTCTAACGTTTGTTTTAGAAATGACTTATTTATATGAACCATATGTGTTTATAAGAAGTCGAATTAACGTTTTGTGGAAATGTTAATATTTCTAAATTATGCGTTAGAATTTCTTTTATTTGAACATGATTGTTAAAAATCGTAGACTACAAATGCTTTGAAATGTTTTATATAAATATTTTAAATAAGTAATATGTTGTAGCATTGATTTTAATGAATATAAACACATTCTATAATGCTTACTATAGTTTAGAAATAAAAAGTTATACAATGAAGTTGATGTTTGATTGACTTCAAGAATTAAGTCATCACAAAGTGGTGATTTTGTTGTGTGGGAGTTATCACATGCTTTTGTTTGTGAATCCTAAATCCAAATGGTCATGTTTTGTATATATAGAATGACTTCAATTTTCTTAAACGTGTGTTAGAAAGCGTATATCACGAATACAAGTTTAGAGACTATTAATTTTTATAAGACATAATGAACATAAATGTTTTTCTCAAACTATATCATTGGAAAACGCTTTATGTAAATGTTTGGTTTTATAATGTGCCCGTTATAACTTTTTTTCCTAACATCTGTGTTAGAAAACGTTTAGTACATGTGTAGTAAGACTAAACAATATAACATCGTTTGATGTTTTGGGTTTTGATCTATGTTTTGATAAACCCTAATTGATATTATTAATATAGTATATTGCAAAACTAAGGAAATGTCTAAGAATGATTTTTAAATCGAAGTTTTGAATAGTTTTGATAATTCAAATAGTTCACAACTCTTGCTAGAAGTAGCATATGTTGAACAAAATAACAATCTCGTGAATATTATTTAGTGGAAAACAACTTGGTATTATTCTGAACAAATTTGATTGTTCAAGTTTATTACTTTAATGTGGTCTTTATAACAACTGGTATTGTTTTGAGTAGAATGTCTAATGTTTAGAGTTTCAAGATGAAATAGGGAACTTGTACTTATGAGTGCATGGAGTCTTATTGGGAGAGTAACTCAAGATCTGCCATGAGACGATATCGTTGCGAAGATTTTGGTTATATAATAAGGTGTTGAAGATAATAGCACTTTGAGATTTGATGTCTACATATCGTTTATGGTTCCGTTTAAATTATTCAAAAGTGTTTGGCACTTATGATGTAATTTCGAATGTATTGTATTGTTTTGTGTTCAATATATCCGGATAACACATGCAATTTTTTAGAAAGAAATAAATCACTAATGTTTGTCACGTACGAATTAGTTTTGTGGAAAATTATTATCACGTCAACTATACATTGTGTAAAAGAATATGGTTTTAAACATATAGTACATGAAAAGATTTAGACATAAACAACTTCAGAGTTTTTGCATTGACTAAAAGTCAAAGACGAGACATAAAATGTATAATCACATCATAAGAGAGTAATGGAAGAACGTAGTGAGTTTATTGAGATGAAATACACAAATGAGATACATGTCAACATACTTTGTTAGAAGTCATTGGAAAATTCACAACTGTGAATTCTTAAATATGAAAGTAAAAGTAGTATATGTCATTGTATACCTTTGATAAATCTTGCGAGATTCGTTTCGAGTGATTTATATCTAGATGCGTCTACCACTTAACTATTGATATAAATGTATGGAGATTTTACATTCATTTTGGTAGAGTATCCTAAATATACATATCTCCTAATGAACAACAATATATGTGTGCATATCACTTATGGAAAAATTATGAATGTCATGTTGTTGAGTGTCGATCTAGTTGACTCTATCTCAGACATAATAGTGATTGTAGATGAGGAACATTCATCTTATTGGCGATGAATGTGTTCACCAAAGTGACTTAGATTAATACTTATGTTTATATCCTTATGAGTCAATGGTGAAGCGTTAGAGATCAAAGGTAAACTAGTTATGTTCCTTAACTGAATAATAAAAGTTAGTTATGTGCTATATACAATAATTTGTGAGACCTTCCTAAATACTGATGTTTTAGAATTATGAATAAGTCTCATTATTTTGTCTTAATAAGGGATGAATGTTGCAAAGTGATATTACGATATCCTTGGGGCTGTGAAGAATCAAAATGATGCATCTTATATTGAAATGCTACAGTATTGTAGTCTAAGGGGCTGTTTGGCAACATCTGAATGGTTAAGTACTGAACAAGTAAGAGGTCTGAACCATTAAGTGCTGAACCAATAAGAGGCCTGGACCATTAAGAGCTTATATAATGCTTAACTGTTCAGAGGCAAATGTCTGACCAATTCAGATTAGAGGTCTTAACCATTCAGACATCTGCTCGTGAAACAAACAGTCTGAACCATTAAGTGCTGAACCAGTAAGAGGTTTGAACCATTAAGAGCCTCATTAAGAGGTAAACAAACAGCCCCTAAATCATGCTTGACTAGTAGTTGGTTAATTATGGTTCTTAACGGAGACTAATTAACTCTTAACGTTCAAATGTGTATGAACACACAAATAATTTGTGTATAGACAAAGTTGTGGGAGACTTTTCATTCATTATAAGGAAAAACATGTAACTTTTGAAGAGCTTGTTCGAAAAGCTAATAAGGAGAACTCATTGTCTAGGCTTATTCTAGATGGTAAACTAGAATCATTCCGAGTTGGTGACAAACTTATGAAAATGGCATATGTTGTTTTGGTCAGCTAAGAAGCTTATGTAAGCTAATACAATATGAGTTGAATTCACTGATACAATTAAGTTGATCTTGTTCAATCATAGGTGTATAAATGTCGTCACAAGTGAAGTTACGGAAATGTTGATCAAATAACAAGAAATTCGAAGGAAGAGCCATTAAGAAACAACCCTCTGAGGGTATGTAGAAATGGTTTCCATTACCCCATCTGGATTTTATCCAATAACACTTAAATGTGGGGGTGTCTTGCATTTGTATCATAAAAGTTTGGCAAAAAAGATTTTTGTAATGCCCAACTCGTTAAAAATAATATTAAAATACTTTGCGGAAATAGGCCTAGATTTTTTTTATCTTACTTAAATAAGTTTATTTTCCATAAATATATTAATCCACATATTCGGATTAATAAAACATTTACAAATGCTCATTTAGAAAATTTTGCTATGACCAGTTTGCAAAATGACCATTCCTTACGAAGACAAAACCTGCTCAATAACCAAAGTTTTTATAAAACAAACATAACCAACTACTACATTGACATACTAGCGCTTAGATAAAACAAACATTGAAGTTAAACTCCAAAATGTAAATAACTAGGTCAATTTGACCCGATAAGAAACCCATATACTTAGTGAACAAATCATCACTAAATCTTTCCATAATTGCCCCGCTTCCAAGACTTTTCTACCACCCGAATCTACCATATAAGATTATCATATCATTAGCCTCGACCGAGAAATTATATATGCATATATATATATATATATATATATATATATATATTGCTACGGTAAACATAACAATGACAAATATATTGAGTGAACCGGATTATTGGTGAATGACTTTTGAGTTCTTTTCTTCTTCCATGTTATCGGTTCAAGCCACCCCGTTGTTTCTCATGACTTATCTATTCGTTCATTGTTTTTAAACATATCACCTACATTGAAGATACCACAAAAATTAGCTTTACTAAGTGAGGACTCATAATATTATTTTTTTTTTTTGTAAAAAACATAAAGGAGTTTTCAATGCTCATGACGCCCAATGAAACAACATCATGCCACTACTTCATTATCTCGAGTTTTTTCATTCTAATACAGAAGCCCCTTTTTTTCCACATCTCATGTATATCCCTGCTAATATAGAGTCAAGGACACTTCAAAGTAAATCATTATTAAAGCAATTCAGTCAATACAAATAAAATGCTAAACCGCCACAAAACTATGTTGTAATTCATTAAACAACATATACGATTATCAACGACCGTTAGTACTTAACATATTCTTAATTCATTCATAACCTACTCAATTAGGTTATATAATTTTAACAACTCATTCATTCATAAGCAGTACACAATGAACACATGCATTTGCACATACCGGTCACAACGCCCATGACTTTTTAGTTTAGCATACACAAGTAAATATATATAATTCATGGAATCACTCACTTCAACTCAAGTAAATACATATAATTATGTTGAGGTTTGCAACAATAATAAAATCACTTCCGACGGGTTCTTTATAAAATCCCCAAGATTATGCAAGTGTTATAAAATTTATGTTTTTCACTCAACTTTGCGCAGCTGAAGTAATTCAGTATATTCCCCTTTTTACAGAGAGCATTTCAGTTCAAACTAATTTTTTTTAGTGATGGCGTCTCAGAGACCTTTCTGTGGATATAAAATACACCGCGGACGGACATTCGATTGATTTACTATGAATTTTTAAAAATAAGCAAAAATCTGGAAATAAGATGAATTTTCAGCACTTGGGTCTCTCGACCCATTAACAATTTGCATTCTTTTTCAATGGGTTTAAACCCCCAAAACATCACAAAAACAATACGTTATTGTTAAATCAAATCCTGTTCAATAATTAATATTAAACTTTCCACCTTAACTATAAAATTTCAAGTTAACAAGAATACTATTTAATTTAATACAATCCAAACACATTCGAGTCACTCACCTTTGCCCGTAGGAGTGTTGTCATCCATTTCATTCGTTTTGACCTATTGTCTTATAATCCATGCCATTCCTACTTTAACACAAGTCAAACTTGCAAATTATTAGAACATATAACGTGTCATTCACTCACAATATCTAAGTACTTATCCAACCCATGATTAAACGTGTGTTCTAAATCATTCTTTTACCCTAAACTTGTTAATTGGTTTATCAACACTCATTTGACCTGTTATCACGCATTTGTGTTTAGTCATAACATATGGGTAATTTTCACCATAATTTTATGAATTAATCAATAGGTATAAGTTTTGGTTATAATCCAACCCAGTTAACCCATTCACTCAAGTGACCCGTTTGGGTGATTAAGTGAAAATAACATTTATATATGTACTTTATCTTAATCTCGTTCACCATTAGATTCACCAAATCTTTATGTTTGCAAAACACCAATTTATTATTAGCAAATCATTAAAATCAAGTAAGCATGCAAATCTTTCAAAAACCTCACTTTTATTTTGGTTCAGGCATTTAATCAAACACCTTGTGGGCATAAACTAAGATTCACCATTTTTATACTCATATGAACTCCCACACCCTCAATTCACCCCCAAGGATGTCTACTTTCTTTGTAATTCCCAAATTGTACCATCTTTCATGTTTTTAAATAAAATCAACATTGTTTTAGGATTGTCAAATTCTATTCATATTTTGGTCAGCAACTTCACCCACGGTTTTTATATATTCCCACATTAATCACCAAATCATGAATTTGACCCAAAATCATAACATGTAATAAGAATCCATAACTCAAAAGTTTATGTTTTATTAGCATAAAAATTAGGGTTTCTAAGCACCATTACCCACCAATTTCGCGGATTTGAACAACAACTGTGAAGAATCCTAACGTTTGAGTTTTATTAGCATAATCTTAAGAAATCACTTACCAAAGCCCTAGAAATCGAGCAAGGATGATAGTATTGAGACCTTAGCCTCCTAATCTCGTGATTTCCATCATGAATTTGACCTCCCCATTCCTCTGTCTCCTCGCATCGCACAGGGGCGACCTCCTGGTCACGCCCTCTGTTCTTTTTTATTTGTTTTTTTTATTCATTCGTTTAAACTTTCTAATTTCTCTTTATCACCACAACTTTTAGTTTTAGTCAAGTTTAACCCCTTGTAATATAAATCCATTTTTATAAAACTATTTCATAGTAATATATTTTTATAAAAAAATATACTATCTTGCCAATATAAACTCATTTTAGAGATTAAATATTTACATTAAAAATGTATTTTAGTCTCATAAAATAAAATCGGGATGTTACAATTTTGTAATCCAATCTAACGTTGCAAACACACGACTAAGTGGAGGACACAAATGTCGTAGTGCATAATGAGGATGGGTTTGACTTAAATGATACGTGTATTTTTCAAAGACAGATATTCTAACCAGATTTAGGTGGCCACTGAGGTTATAGTCTTAGAAGTTGACAATAGGCAAAATTAACTTACGGGTTAAGAACACATCATCACAACTGATCACAAATGCACAAAGTTATATGTAGTGAATTGAAAAAGTTAAATTTAATGTTATGGATCCAATAACATGAGGGTTTGTTAGAGATCAAGTTATGGAATGAGACAAAAGCCCATGAAAAAGGGTGTTAGAAGGAAACCTAACTTAGTTGACTGGAGATCCCAAGATCTAAGTTCAATAGGACAACTTCATATGCCTAAGGGTGGTCACTGTGGGGGCATAACTAATATGTATAAGCTAGTATATATGGTTATATATGTCCCCCTAAATTATAAAAAGTGTGTTTAAATACGTCCTAACCCATTCCTATGTTAGAGAGAAGTGGGTTTTGGTTAATAATATTATGTGGTAAATGATCTTGGTTAATCATGGTAACCACGATGCTTTTAGTGATTTAAGAGGAATCACCTATGTTAGAGAGATGTGGGTTTGCTTCGAATGGAATTAAGGGCACAATCCCTAGAGCTCTCTTAGAACCAGGAAAGTGTTCCACGACTATTATTGAACACGGCTATGAGGGGATAACCCAACTAAGGAGAGTATTGTGTGAAGTGTATTGTCGTCTATACAAATGGGGGTTCGTTCAAAGACACTGCGTCTACAAACCGATAGGAGAGTAAGTATGCTTTACAAAGGAAGGTTCAAAGCTAATACCTACCTATCCTACAATACTCATATTTAGTGAAATTATAATTATTAATAAGACTATTCATGTGGTGAATTGAAGACAAACTCTTGAGTAGAGTTTCCTTTATAATACTACTAGGTTAATGCCCGCGTAATACGCGGGCTTCAACCAAAACCATATTATTTACTTTGAAATGTAATGTTCTCGCCGTTAATATTTTCTTAGGTCAACTCTCAATTTTCTCGCCGTTAAAAAAAATAATATTTTCTCACAACACATAAGATAGATTAAATCTTTATCTTGTTCCCTATTAAAAACTTAAAGTAACAAAGGAATTGATTACTTGTAGCAGGATGGTGCTATTACATCAACTAAATCATTCGTTGGTATAGTGAAATATGGTTGTGAGTCCCCACCCAAACATCTAGCTAGAACGCGATGTCTGCCCCGCACCCAAGCATCCATTATATTTTCTTTGACAAATCGAAACCCAAAACGCCCAAGGAGTGAGAAATACTTATAATTTTTCTCATACATGAGGAGTGCATATTTAAGCAAGCAAAAACAAACACATATTGGTCAATTCAGCCCCAAATTCACATGCACTAAACAATACAAATGGTATGTAATATAATTCTACATCAAATGCCATAAGAAACATCTACTTTCAGTGTGGATTCTCAAAAAGTACAATATATCGTGAAGACGGTAACTGGCAACAAAAGTTCAAATTAGGGGCGAGCAAATGAGTTCAGTCCTCCAAGTTGTTCTTGCAATTATGCATTCAACAGACTTCATCTACCAGTAACCATTAAATATTAGAAACCTGGATACCCTAAATCAAAGCCACGGAGTGTGCTTCTTTGGCCCTTCACAGTCCAACCGAAATTGATAAAAAGCCCTATATAACCTTCTTTTATAAATTGTCAGCCTAAACTTTTAAGGTCCAAAGTGAATGCTTTAGTAGAAGGGATGAGCACGATACCCGTTCGGTACTGATACCGGTACTTTACCGGTGTTTTACCCGTAAATACCAGTACCATACCGGTATCTAAAAACAAATAAAGTGGGTACCGGTACCGCTGCCGAATATACCCGGTACGGTTCGGTACCGGTACCTGATACCAAATGCTCATCCCTATTTAGTAGTGAGGCCACTAACTGGCCTTGATTACAGTAATAACAATTTGGTATGCTAAATATACTTATTTATCTACGACTATTTATGCTAATTATACTTATTTATATATGATTACCTAACCAAATAATTTCAAGCTCAATTGACATCAATTAATATTTTTTGGATACTTTTAACTGTCATTCCAAATGCAAAAAAAATGTTAAGGATATTATATATAGTTCGTTCATATACAAAGGAATGTCACTCAATTCCTTAAAAAAGTAATTTATAACTTTAGTTTTTTTTAACTCATTAGCGTTTTATAAAGAAGTGGATGCCTTTATTAAAAGAACTTAACAATTAATTAATTAAATTAAAAAAACATGTTTTAATATTTAAATTAGTAATGGAGCTGAATTTTATCATTTGATTGCTAAAGGGAAACTGTGATTGGGATAGAAACTGGAATCTGAAAAAAGAGAATGTGGCCAAAGAAACAAAAAAGGTCAACAAAAACAAACGTCAGTTGTGCAGAATAGTCAATTGCATACTCACCTGCCGTCATATTTAAATTAGTAATGGAGCTGAATTTTATCATTTGATTGCTAAAGGGAAATTGTGATTGGGATAGAAACTGGAATCTGAAAAAAGGGAATGTGGCCAAAGAAACAAAAAAGGTCAACAAAAGACAAACGTCAGTTGTGCAGAATAGTCAATTGCATACTCACCTGCCGTCATAGAATAATGTTGTCTACAAGGATCTCTGACAGCATCTGCCTAAGTTTATGACTTGATGTGGGGCCACCTTCCTCACCATTCACGTCCCTAGCAGTTGTTGAAGCATCGTCTTGTGATATAATTTGTACCTGCAGATATATCCAATGAACATGTATATCAGTATATAGAACTTCAATATTGATCATAGGATTCATATCTCAGCTTTTTAACCATACTTTCAACGTTTGACCTGTCAGCGGATTTGCCATACTTAGATATTGATCACATCCCAAATTCTCAACAATTAATTTGTACAGCCTTTTAACCAAACAAATATTTAAATAAATACCACATCAAAATTGAACACATACCACCTTGTGCGGCACATATCAGTCAACGTTCGGACGACCGGTGACTCTGGCAGCATTGAACACGTGGGTAGGCTTCACGGCGGCGATATCAGCGTTCATGTTGTCTCCGGACTCGAGTTTCTGGGCAATAAACCGATATTAAAATTTCACAATAGAATAGAGGTACTAACCGAATATAAATTAAAACTTTCTGGGCAATAAACCAAGTTGCTAAAATCTCTAAAGAATTAACATTGGATGTATAAAACTTCTTTACTAATGTGATTTGTTTGATCAAACTACGCAAATCAACTAACCAAAAAATTATCTAAACATTAATTAGTTAAAAAGTAAACCCCTACAACCCAACCCAACCCAACCCAACCCAACCCAACCGACCCAGAACAAAAGTGTTAACCAGCAACACAAACTAGCTCAATTTTGCTGGCAAAAAAAAAAATTTCAAACTGTTGGATCGTCGTGTGACCCTAAACAGTCAGTTTGAGTAGTTCATCATCAAATACATAGGCGGAATCAATGTAAATGATGTCAAACAGCTTGTTCCTTTCTAATTTTCCTCCTATATATCAATTCTGAGCTTCTTACAATTCTGATAACAATTCGGCAGCACCTCGGCTCTCAAACACTAATTACGTATGAAATGAATCAGGGACAACATGTATATATAGATGAGTAATTCCGCATGAAACTGTTCCAAGCGGAATTACATGTTCACACGAAATCAGTAATTCCGTGCGGAATTACCTAATTCCGTATGAAACATCTAATTTCGCTTGAAATGACTTTTAGATCATTTCATGCGAAATTACCTTACAACACTGTTTCTCGATTTCCGTGCCCTAATCTAACTAGTACAATACAAGACTCTATAAAGACGAAGTTAACAGACATCAGTGCACCAACAGACTCCCCCTTGGATGTTGACGAAGTCTTTAGCATCCTGTCTTCAGTCTTTTTTAGTCTTGAACTAACGTTCTCTGCCCTAAATTGTCTTGAACTTGTAAATCTGTCACACCCCCAAAATCCACCTGCGGAATATCACCGCTTGGGAGCGTGACTGACCAGGATCAAGCCACCAATCATATTGAACATGTAATTAATATCAAGTAAAATAAATGTAAACCAGTGATTCAATACGATAGGTGTTCAAAACATAATTATGGTTTCAAAGTGTAGCGGAAGCATAAGTATGAAAACCCAATGTGTAACATAAGTTCAAATGTTTAAATGTTTTAACATGGCATCCACGATCCATGCTCCACAACGACCTGCTCCTCCCTGTGCAAGCTCCATGTATCTAACGACCTGCAAGGCATGTAACAGAGGATCAACAACTAGTTGAGCGAGTTCACAGTTTATAGTTCAGTAATTGTAATAGTATGGTAAGCCTTGTGTTCGTTCAATAAGTCATGTATCGTAATAGTTCGTATCGCGGCCCTCTAGGCATGTATGCGAAGATTAGGGAAAATTCTCAAGTATTCTAGACTAGGTATGTTTGTATCGCGGCCACCCGGCACCTGTGCGAAGTTCTAGCGTATAGTTCGCAGCCTTCCTAGGCATGTGTGCGAAGATTAGTCATATTATCGCAGCAAACCCTGGCATGTGTGCGAAGATCAGTCATATTATCGCAGCCAACCCCGGCGTGTGTGCGAAGATCAGTTTTATAAGCATCACTAGTCTAGCAGTATCTTAACCAATCACCTTCCTCACCCGAGGATCATATCACAACGTTCCATTATCTAGAGAAGTATAAATAAATAAATCAATCCCATTCCCACCCTGGGAACCCCATGCCTTGGCTGTGTGAACTCACCTTGGTTTGCTCGGTAAGATTAGCTACTTGATCTAACAGTGATTAAGCGCGCCCTAACATGGGTACATATAACAATCAGTTTCATGTGCATACTTCCTACGTAACACGCGTACGATTAATTCACATATTACTCAGTCACATGCTACACACCGTTCTAATATGTAAGTAACACCCATATAGTTCAAGACATAGCAATTAACATACGAGCCCTACATCATCGAGTAATCTTTTAGCATGTAATCAGTTTGTATGAACCCAATCCTCAACAATAACTAATATGCAATCATAGAGCTAATCGAATCATACTCAATATACAAAACAACAAGCTTGTTTCATCGATTGTCCTTCATTAGACATATTCTCAATCACCACTATTTAGCATGCGGTAGATATATATATATATATATATATATATATATACGAACCCTAAATTTGGCACAACCACCTTACGAGTTTATAGTGACAGTTGATAATCACAAAGCACATGTTCAAGGTAATCACCACCTAATAATCTACATATTAGGATATCATGTCAACTGTTACTCACACAACCCCTCAATAATTCTATACACATTATATGTAATTTTTGTAGCACGAATCATTACACGATCATGAGCATGAAACAGTGGCCTACTTAAAGAAACACATACGTATCACTAACATCCATGTTGGCGGCCACTAAACAATTTATCTAATCATCATGCAGTTACTCGCATCTCCCATTTAACAGTTTAACGAAAGGACGGACTAGCTCCTGATAACATAAAAGTCGGACAAGAGGGGCAAGGGGTTAAAAAGTCGGACAGAACATGGGGGGTTTAAAACTCGGACAGCCCAAGTAACAAGAACTCGGACTCCTTTCAATTGTTTAAACTTCGGACAAGGGGGGGTAGGGGAGTTAAAAGTCGGACCATGGGCTTGAAGCCCAAAACTCGGACCACCCTCACTAAACTCGGACCCCCTATGTTTTGTTTTTAAAAAAACGGACAAGTTACCCATGAAACCAAACTCGGACAAGCTTATCCCCTATCATAAAACTCGGACATTATGTATGGTTCATAAAGGTCGGACTAGAGTGTGTTTTACATATAGTTCGGACCATTATATAAGCCATGAAACTCAGACACTAGGTTATATGTAAAGGTCGGACTTAGTGCAATGATAAAACTCAGACCATTAAAATCAAAGGTCGGACAAACATTTCAATCATACGTTCTTTACGATTACAACAATTACACTTTATACATTTCAACAGTTACGTTCTTGGTTTCAAAACCCTAATTTCATACATTCTCAATGTGCAGAATCAAAATCAATCATCACAGTTTAAACATATCGTACATCTAATCATCATGCAATTGATTTCATAATAATCTTATTCATTTCTCAATAAATCAGGCTCAATCAATAAGCAGAGAATATCAAATGAGAACTAGGGTTTAGCATGAATGAATCAATCAACAATTAACAAAAACCAATGATTAACGATTACCTTGAATGATTCTAGAGAGAATGTAGAAACAAAAGTGATGAATGTCTTGCCAATGATTTGGTGATGAGTGCCAGAGAATATGAACTACGTGCTTGAATTTTTGTGAGTATGATTAGTGAACAAGAGATTAGGGTTAAGTATAATTTAGGTTTCACTAATTACTCTATACTACCCTAAGTATTATATTTTACACAAGGGCACCATCTCACAACAATTTCACAGTTTCACCACTAAGTTTATATATTTGTCAAGTCTTTCAATATTTAACAAACAATCATGCATAATCACACAATACCATTCATTGCATCCAAGCATATACAAGTCCATAGCAACTGATTGTGCAAATAAACAACTAAACAATAAATGAACGTGCAATAAATGCGAAATAGAAATCTTGGAATTTCGAGTTGTCACATTATCCCCAACTTAAAAGAAATTTCGTCCCGAAATTTAGCATGCGGTTACTGAGGAAGCTAGGTAAGCTGTATTGTTCACTGGTTTTCCTAGGGTGTCACATCATCCCCCCGTTAATTTGGAATTTCGTCCCGAAATTCCGCAGTAGTAGCTTCAGCCTCAGTAGTGGTTGCACGGTTTTCGAATAACTGGGGGTACTTTTCTGTCATCTGGTCTTCGCGTTCCCAGGTGTACTCTGGGCCACGTTTGGAGTTCCAACAAACTCGGACAAGAGGGATTCTCTTGTGCTTGAGGACCTTAACATCCCGGTCCGTGATTTCAACTGGTTCCTCGACGAACTGCAACCGCTCGTCGATAGTGAGTTCCTTAAAAGGAACTATGAGGGTCTCATCTGACAGACACTTCTTCAGATTCGACACATGAAATACGCTGTGAACTGCACTGAGTTCAGCTGGTAGGTTTAGTCTGTAGGCTACTTGGCCTATTCTTTCAGTGATTTCGAACGGTCCAACATACCGTGGATTTAACTTGCCTCGTTTACCAAAACGAACCACACCCTTCCATGGTGAGACTTTGAGTAATACCCGGTCCCCGACCTGAAATTCCAATGGCTTCCTACGCTTATCCGCGTAGCTTTTCTGGCGATCACGAGCTGCCGCCATGCGTTGTCGTATTTGTGTTATTCGTTCAGTAGCGTCAACTACCATTTCTGGACCTGTAATCTGACTATTCCCCACCTCTGCCCAACAGAGAGGTGACCGGCATTTACGCCCATACAATGCCTCGAATGGAGCGGCTTGTATGCTGGTGTGGTAACTGTTATTGTACGAAAACTCCACTAACGGGAGGTGCTTTTCCCAGCTGTTGCCGAAATCGATAACACATGCCCGAAGCATGTCTTCTAGAGTTTGAATAGTGCGTTCAGACTGTCCATCCGTCTGAGGGTGATAAGCTGTGCTCATATCTAACCGAGAGCCAAAAGCTTTGTGCATTGCTTGCCATAGTTCTGACGTGAATCGTGCATCGCGATCCGAAATGATGGATGTGGGCACCCCGTGCCTCGAGACTATTTCCTTTACGTATAGGTCTGCTAGTGTGGAAAACTTGTCTGTTTCTTTGATTGCTAGGAAGTGAGCGGACTTGGTGAGTCGATCCACGATCACCCAAATAGTATCGTTCCCACGCTGGGATCTAGGTAGGCCTGTAACAAAATCCATGGAAATTTCTTCCCATTTCCATTGCGGTATATTGGGTTGCTGAAGTAGACCTGAAGGTTTCTGGTATTCAACTTTAACCCTCGCACAAGTCAAACACTTGCCGACGTAAGTTGCGATAAGAGCTTTCATGTTTGGCCACCAATACGTTGTTCTGATATCGTGGTACATTTTATCCGACCCTGGATGTACCGAGTAGCGAGACTTGTGCGCTTCATCCATCACAAGTTCGCGTAGACCGCTATAGAGTGGGACCCAAATACGCCCCGTTACATAGTAAGCCCCGTCTTCCTTCTGTTTTAATCGTTGCCTTGAGCCGCGCAAGGCTTCAGCATTGACGTTTTCTGGTTTTAATGCTTCCACCTGAGCATCACGTATCTGTGCAGGAAGACTGGACTGAATAGTGAGCTGCAAAGCTCGTACGCGTCTAGGTAGAGTATCCTTTCGACTGAGAGCGTCTGCCACAACATTGGCCTTGCCTGGATGATACTTGATAGCGCATTCGTAATCGTTTAAAAGTTCAACCCATCTTCGCTGACGCATATTCAATTCCTTCTGCTTGAAGATATGCTCGAGACTCCTGTGATCGGTGTAAATTGTGCACTTGGTACCGTACAGGTAGTGTCGCCATATCTTAAGCACGAAAACAACAGCTCCCAGCTCTAAATCGTGCGTCGTGTAGTTCCGTTCATGAACCTTGAGTTGCCGCGAAGCGTAGGCAATAACTTTATCCCGCTGCATCAATACACAACCAAGCCCCTGTATCGATGCGTCACAATAGACCACAAAATCGTTCGTGCCCTCTGGCAATGAGAGAATAGGCGCGCTGCAAAGCCTATCCTTTAAGTACTGGAAAGCAGTTTCCTTGGAATCTCCCCAATGGTAGGTGACACCTTCCTGTGTCAGTAATGAAAGCGGCTGTGTGATCTTCGAAAAGTCTTTGATGAATCGCTTGTAGTAACCTGCCAAACCCAAGAATTGGCGTACTTCCGTTGGTGTACGCGGTGCAGGCCAGTTCCTGATCGAATCTACCTTGGATGGATCGACATGAATCCCATCCCTGTTCACCACATGGCCTAAGAAGTGGACTTCACGAAGCCAGAAGTCGCGTTTTGAAAACTTGGCGTACAGTTGTTCCTTCCGAAGAAGTTCCATGATGAGACGTAAGTGTTGCTCGTGTTCCTCCTGACTCTTGGAGTAGATCAGAATGTCGTCGATGAAAACGATGACAAACTTGTCAAGATAGGGTTTGCACACCCTGTTCATAAGATCCATGAAAACTACAGGCGCGTTCGTGAGCCCGAATAGCATGACTAGGAACTCGTGATGGCCGTAGCGAGTTCTGATTGCTGTCTTAGAGACGTCCTCATCCCGGACTCTCAGCTGATGGTAAACTGTCCTTGGATCAATTTTGGAGTAATAGCTCGACCTTTGCAACTGGTCGAATAAATCATCAATACGCGGTAGGGGGTAACGGTTCTTCACTATCACCTTGTTCAGTTTGCGGCAATCAATTTCACATCCTGAAGGTACCATCCTTCTTTTTCACAAATAACACTGGAGCTCCCCAAGGCGAAGAGCTTGGACGAATAAAGCCCCTTTCCAAGAGCTCTTGTAGCTGCTTTGACAGTTCTTCCAGTTCGGTTGGAGCTAAACGATACGGTACTCGAGCTATGGGTGCTGCTCCTGGAGCGAGCTCGATTTGAAATTCGACCTGACGATGAGGCGGTAGACCAGGTAAATCTTCAGGAAACACCTGAGGAAAGTCGTGTACAACTGGATGGTCTTCCAACTTCTTTTCTTTCGTTGATGCGTCAGTAACGAGTGCCAAAATTGCGGTGTGGCCCTTCCGCAAACATTTCTGAGCCTTCAAGAAAGAGGTGATGCCAACCACAGCACCACTCTTGTCGCCTTGAACTTCGAGAGGTTCTTGACCAGAACGAGGAATGCGAACAATCTTTTCTTTGCATAGGGTTTCTGCTTGCTGTTGCTGCTGGCGATTCCGATTTGCAGGCCGTGGGCTCCTGAATCCTTAGCTTCATGGCTCATCTTGAGACACCTCTGGCAATGTCCCTCGTTGTACTAACCACCGTGGTGTCTGTTTGGGTGAATTCCCCGATATCCACCCTGCCCCTGACCACCAGAAGTTGGCTGACTCGGGCTCTGGTGATCACTATTCTTGCGCTGCTGCTGTGCTTGAGACTGAACGGTAGCGGAACCCTTGCTGGAATACCCATCCCATTTCCGCTTGTTGTCACTAGGAGTAGCGGGAGTAGCAGAAGTGGTAGCGGTAGTAATAGTGCTGATACAACTAGGCAGCCTATTCTGTTCCACTGCCTGATCCGTGAGGCGATGAGCTAGACGCTGAATGTCTTGGATATTGTCGAGGTTAGCCGATGTAGCATGGCTCTGAATCTCTGAGGCTAGACCCTTGAGGTACAATTCGATACGCTTGCTTGGTGGGTCCACCATGGTTGGACACAAGATGGCCAGTTCGTTCGACCGCTTCATATAAGCTTCAATTTCTGACCCCGTCATTTTCAAATGGTAAAGCTCCACTTCCAACTTGTGGATGTCATCACGCGTGCAGTATTCCCTTTTAATGCGTTCTTGGAATTCGTTCCAGGGGGTGGCGTTAGCAGCTGCCAACCCTAGGATCTGTACTTGCGCGTTCCACCAGGTTAGCGCGATTCCTTACAAAGTACCAGTGGCGTACTTGACCCTGCGAGCCTCAGGGCATTCACACATCTCGAATACTGACTCGAGCTTCCCAAACCAATGGAGTAGTCCCACTGCTCCTTCTGTGCCACTGAATGTGTTTGGACGACAGTCCATGAAGTTCTTGAGTGTGCAGACAGGTTGTTGTGTGTTCTGACCCGTTGCGCGAGAAAGATAGGTCAAGGTTAAGCGCGAGAGTTGGGTCACGAGAGTAGGATCTAACATCCTAGGATAGGTTTGGAATAGCAGGTTATACCTCCTGCTTGAGCAGCTGCAAGTGCCGCAGCAACTTGTTCATTAACGAAAGCCGTCAACTGGGCTTGTGTCATGTTAATTCGTCCGGCCATTGATCTTCACATCAAAGGCAGCATAAGTGAGAAAGGTTCGCGAATAGTGCGATGACAGAAGAGTGTAAGCACATAGGTGTTCTCAAGCAATAACAAGTAATGAGTAGTGTAATCTAAGCTTACTACGAGCAAAGTTCTATGCATTTCTAGCAAGTAGGCAATAAATATAAACCTTATTACCTAGGATGTTGAGTCTTGCACGTGGAGCGAAGCGTCGTTGTGGATCGTTGAGAGCACTGTTCTGGTTATAGTCTGGTTTTAATAAAAATGTTTTCCCATATTAAAACCAAGTTCTCTATAACCAATGGCTCTGATACCAATCTGTCACACCCCCAAAATCCACCTGCGGAATATCACCGCTTGGGAGCGTGACTGACCAGGATCAAGCCACCAATCATATTGAACATGTAATTAATATCAAGTAAAATAAATGTAAACCAGTGATTCAATACGATAGGTGTTCAAAACATAATTATGGTTTCAAAGTGTAGCGGAAGCATAAGTATGAAAACCAAATGTGTAACATAAGTTCAAATGTTTAAATGTTTTAACATGGCATCCACGATCCATGCTCCACAACGACCTGCTCCTCCCTGTGCAAGCTCCATGTATCTAACGACCTGTAAGGCATGTAACAGAGGATCAACAACTAGTTGAGCGAGTTCACAGTTTATAGTTCAGTAATTGTAATAGTATCGTAAGCCTTGTGTTCGTTCAATAAGTCATGTATCGTAATAGTTCGTATCGCGGCCCTCTAGGCATGTATGCGAAGATTAGGGAAAATTCTCAAGTATTCTAGACTAGGTATGTTTGTATCGCGGCCACCCGGCACCTGTGCGAAGTTCTAGCGTATAGTTCGCAGCCTTCCTAGGCATGTGTGCGAAGATTAGTCATATTATCGCAGCAAACCCTGGCATGTGTGCGAAGATCAGTCATATTATCGCAGCCAACCCCGGCGTGCGTGCGAAGATCAGTTCTATAAGCATCACTAGTCTAGCAGTATCTTAACCAATCACCTTCCTCACCCGAGGATCATATCACAACGTTCCATTATCTAGAGAAGTATAAATAAATAAATCAATCCCATTCCCACCCTGGGAACCCCATGCCTTGGCTGTGTGAACTCACCTTGGTTTGCTCGGTAAGATTAGCTACTTGATCTAACAGTGATTAAGCGCGCCCTAACATGGGTACATATAACAATCAGTTTCATGTGCATACTTCCTACGTAACACGCGTACGATTAATTCACATATTACTCAGTCACATGCTACACACCGTTCTAATATGTAAGTAACACCCATATAGTTCAAGACATAGCAATTAACATACGAGCCCTACATCATCGAGTAGTCTTTTAGTATGTAATCAGTTTGTATGAACCCAATCCTCAACAATAACTTATATGCAATCATAGAGCTAATCGAATCATACTCAATATACAAAACAACAAGCTTGTTTCATCGATTGTCCTTCATTAGACATATTCTCAATCACCACTATTTAGCATGCGGTAGATATATATATACGAACCCTAAATTTGGCACAACCACCTTACGAGTTTATAGTGACAGTTGATAATCACAAAGCACATGTTCAAGGTAATCACCACCTAATAATCTACATATTAGGATATCATGTCAACTGTTACTCACACAACCCCTCAATAATTCTATACACATTATATGTAATTTTTGTAGCACGAATCATTACACGATCATGAGCATGAAACAGTGGCCTACTTAAAGAAACACATACGTATCATTAACATCCATGTTGGCGGCCACTAAACAATTTATCTAATCATCATGCAGTTACTTGCATCTCCCATTTAACAGTTTAACGAAAGGACGGACTAGCTCCTGATAACATAAAAGTCGGACAAGAGGGGCAAGGGGTTAAAAAGTCGGACAGAACATGGGGGGTTTAAAACTCGGACAGCCCAAGTAACAAGAACTCGGACTCCTTTCAATTGTTTAAACTTCGGACAAGGGGGGGTAGGGGAGTTAAAAGTCGGACCATGGGCTTGAAGCCCAAAACTCGGACCACCCTCACTAAACTCGGACCCCCTATGTTTTGTTTTTAAAAAAACGGACAAGTTACCCATGAAACCAAACTCGGACAAGCTTATCCCCTATCATAAAACTCGGACATTATGTATGGTTCATAAAGGTCGGACTAGAGTGTATTTTACATATAGTTCGGACCATTATATAAGCCATGAAACTCAGACACTAGGTTATATGTAAAGGTCGGACTAAGTGCAATGATAAAACTCAGACCATTAAAATCAAAGGTCGGACAAACATTTCAATCATACGTTCTTTGCGATTACAACAGTTACACTTTATACATTTCAACAGTTACGTTCTTGGTTTCAAAACCCTAATTTCATACATTCTCAATGTGCAGAATCAAAATCAATCATCACAGTTTAAACATATCGTACATCTAATCATCATGCAATTGATTTCATAATAATCTTATTCATTTCTCAATAAATCAGGCTCAATCAATAAGCAGAGAATATCAAATGAGAAATAGGGTTTAGCATGAATGAAGCAATCAACAATTAACAAAAACCAATGATTAACGATTACCTTGAATGATTCTAGAGAGAATGTAGAAACAAAAGTGATGAATGTCTTGCCAATGATTTGGTGATGATTGCCAAAGAATGTGAACTACGTGCTTGAATTTTTGTGAGTATGATTAATGAACAAGAGATTAGGGTTAAGTATAATTTAGGTTTCACTAATTACTCTATACTACCCTAAGTATTATATTTTACACAAGGGCACCATCTCACAACAATTTCACAGTTTCACCACTAAGTTTATATATTTGTCAAGTCTTTCAATATTTAACAAACAATCATGCACAATCACACAATACCATTCATTGCATCCAAGCGTATACAAGTCCATAGCAACTGATTGTGCAAATAAACAACTAAACAATAAATGAACGTGCAATAAATGCGAAATAGAAATCTTGGAATTTCGAGTTGTCACAAAAGCATCCTTCAATCTTCTATCTTCAAACTATAACCTTCAATCTCCAACCTTCAAACTCCCCTTTGAATGTTGATTCAGAATCTAGACTTCCCCTATCGAAGACTCCCCCTCTCGATAAACTGAGACTTGAATTCTGATTCAAACTTTGACATTTTCGTTGCCATGGGGATTTTGATTCCTGTTACTCAAACATATAACATTACAATCTATTCACATTTTAACTTCTATTAACTATACATCAGTTTTAGAAATCAACTTAAGTATTCAGGTCCAAGTTAATGACCCAATGACCCTGATTACTCAATTTATCTACCAAGTCCAACTTAATAACCTTGGTTGATCTTAGACAAAATGAAAACTGATTTAGTATAACATTTTTCAAACATTTTCTGAAGATAACAAGTTTCAAATTAATGAACTTGCTTCAATTTTGAAATTTCACAATCTTAATAAAGTAAGCTCATGACTCATCTTCCAGCTCAGAATCTTCCTGCATCTGCTTCAAATTTCGAATCTGTAGATCAACTTTCTACTTTGGTTTGTCGAAAAATAAAGCAGAAATAAAATCTTTTTGGATTTTCAATATAGATTCTACACTAGAAATGAAATACAGAAATAGAATGCAATGAAAGTAAACTATTTACAAACATATTTTTGGTGAGCGTGTTAGGGAATCATATCAGCTATTTAACAAGCCACGAGTACCGTTAAGCTTTAATTTCATACACAGAATTAAACAATTCACTTAGATTGTCGCTATGCTGATCCACTTAAACTTTCACACAATTTTCAATCTGTACAGGATACGAATTAGATGTATTAAGAACTTAAACTCATTCGTGTGTCCCACCTCTTGAATATACTCCTGTATCCAGATCCCAATATTCAGTCTTACAGGTGAGTATACCACAGATGATATCTGTAAAAGGGTTAAATGCGAAACCGTGAGAGCTCAGGTCAGAACTTCCGTTCAGCAGAGAGATGACAGTTCGACTTTCGGTGTTTTCCCATCTTTTTTACAACAGCACATGATTAACATTTTGCAATGCTTCATCATTTTTTGTACTGAGGGCGATGCTATATTTCAAGCAATGTAGAAAGTATTATACGGGGACTAGGCCATTGCTTCCGCAAAATCAGAAGTCCCGGGATAATACCCCAGATATCACTGAGTATAAAGACCTAGTATCTCAGAAAGAGGGACCTTTCAAATAAGATTTCAGGGGTTACCTATATATCCAAGTAGTGTTCCCCACGAAATAAGCAAGTTTGAATTTTTATTTTTATATCCCGAACAAACCTACTAAATGTGTAAAAACCTATCGGCACATCATCAGCGAGACTGTTTAACGCTTTACACTTTACAACTCTTTAGCGTACCGTAACTGTCAAGCCAAAGTACTATCATTTTCCCTTTTTACACAAGCTCTTTTTCAGTTTTCTATTGTTTTTGGATTTTGAAATTTTCTCATGTTTTTGGATTTTTGAATTTTATACTGTTTTTGTATTTTCTAAAAATATATCTACTCCCCCTAAATACCAAAACAAGTAAAAAATCGACAAACCATTGCAGTTTGTTTCTCAACATCATCATCTACAATGTTATCCGCATCAACGCTGATAATCCCATCCGACACTGATAGAAGCTTCATACCGTTTAGTTTTAAAAGATATTTAAAACGAGTTTTGTCAAAAGCTTTGGTATGTAAATCATCTTTCTGTTCGTCAGTGTGGATTTTCTCAATTCGTATCAACTTCTTCTCGAAATAATCGCGAATGAAGTGATGACGAATTTCGAATGTTTTGTTTTAGCGTGATGAACTGGATTTTTTGTAATATTAATCGCTGCCTCATTATCAACAAAGATAGGGGTGTTAAGAAATTGCAAACCGTAGTCGCGCATCTGTTGTTGGATCCACAAGATCTGAGAGCAGCAACTGCTAGCAGATACATACTCCGCTTCACATGTGGATAAAGCCACAGAGGTCTGTTTCTTACACTGCCAGGTGACCAAACGAGGTCCGAAAAACTAACAACCTGCTATTGTTGATTTTGCGTTAACTTTGCAGCTTCCGTAGTCGGAATTAGAATACCCTTCGAGCGTGAAATCGCCTGTTTTTGGATACCACAACCCCAATGATGGAGTTCCTTTCAGGTAGCGTAATATCCGTTTCACAATCACCATATGCGAAGCTCTCGGGTTAGATTAAAATCTTGTTGCGAGGCAGGTAGGATACATGATATCGGGTCTTGAAGCAGTTAAGTACATCGACGATCCGATCATGGAACGATACATCGTTTCATCTACCCTGTCTCCGGTGAGATCTGGGTTTATCCCATGATTCGTCGCTAAAGGAGTTGAAGCTGGAGTAGACCCTGACATCCCAAATTTCTCTAAGATATCATGAACATACTTCGTCTGGTGTATGAAAATTCCCTCAGGTAGTTGATCAACTTGAAGTCCCAAGAAGAATTTCATCTCCCCTATCGATGACATTTCGAACTTTTGCTTCATAACTCTTTCGAAATCTTTGCACAGATTCTCATTCTTTGACCAAAATATTATGTCATCCACATATATCTGCACTATCAGAAGATGTCCGTCGACCTCTTTGGTGAAGAGAGTGGCATCCACTTTTCCTCGGATGAAGCTGTTGGCTAGCAGGTGTTGAGACAATGTCTCGTACCAAGCTCTCGAGGCCTGGTGTAAAGCATACAGCGCCTTATCCAGTAAGTATACTTTGTCTTTATGGATTGGGTCGGAGAAACCCGGTGGCTATCCGACATATACCTCCTCTTTTACCTTCCCGTAGAGAAACGCCGATTTCACATCTAGCTGATAAACTTTGAAATTTTTCCAAGATGCAAATGCCAGGAAGATTCTGATTGCTTCTAGTCGTGCCACAGGAGCATACACTTCGGTGAAATCTATACCCTCCTGTTGACTGAAACCCTGGACTACGAGTCGAGCTTTGTTTCGAATAATAACCCCTCGATCATCCCTCTTGCACTTAAACACCCACTTGGTGTTGATCTTCCTGTGACCATCAAGCAAATCTACTAACTTCCACACTCTCAACTTCTCAAATTGACTCAACTCTTCTTGCATAGCATTGACCCAAGAATCTTCAGTAAGCGCCTATTTGTATGTTCGCGGTTCGATCTGCGAAATAAAACAACTTAGTGAAAACTCAGTTTGTAAAGGAGCTACTGTAGAATAAAAACAAGTAAGGCCTTGGTCAATTTGACGTCTAGTGCGGACGCCTGATTGTAATTCTCCAATAATCAGCTCCTCTGGATGGTATGAAGAGTTCTTGGCATCACCTCGCCTTCTAGATTAGTAACATTCTGATTTGCACCTTGTTCACTGACTGGGTTTGTTTGACTTGAAATCTGGATCTGCTCCCCCTCAGAATCTGAATCACCATAATCAAATACTGGCATGTTCTCAGATTCTTGATTATCATTGACTGCCGTCTGATTATCAGGAGCATGTTCTTGTTCCGAAGATTGTTGAACGTCATCATGTTCTCCAGCATTAATTGGACCTGCTTCATCATCATTTGAAGTTTGTTGTGGTCGCCTTGAATACTCAGCTGGAAATCTTTCCTGCAATGACTCATACTCTCTCAAAATATCCAATTCGTCAAAGAAATCTTCTTCTTCTTCTTTTTCTTCTTCTATGTCAAACGAATCCCACAAAGTGTCATAATGATAATGCCATGAATCTCCAGGATTCTGCGGTGGCATTGTATAACTTTGACATTCAACATTGTGAGCTTCAATAATCCGGTTCAGACTTGGAACGAAAACTCGTCGTAATGGACTTGAATACCCAATGAATATTCCCTCAACACTCTTCGGACCAAACTTTCCAAAAGGCTCTAGAACAATACAGGGTGACCCAAATGGTTTAAGATACTTCAGATTTGGTTTGCGGTTATTGATCAACTCAAATCATGTTTTGTTGAATTTCTTGACAATGAGAACTCTGTTGAGCGTATAGCAAGTGGCTGCAATTGCTTCTGCCCAAAAATTTATCGGTAACTTTGAATCAGCAAGCATTGTTCTGGACGTTTCGATTAGTGTCCTGCTTTTATGTTCAGCTACTCCATTCTGTTGTGGAGTATACAGAGCACTAAACTCTTGCAATATACCTCTTTCCTCACAAAATTCTTCCATCTTGTTGTTCTTGAATTCAGTACCATTATCACTCCTGATTCTTCTTATCCGTGTCTGGTACAGATTTTCAATTTTTCTGAACAACGCCATCAAACTGTCAAACATTTCATCTTTCGACTTCAAAAATGATACCCACGAAAATCTTGAGTAATCATCAGTAACCACAAGACAGTAGATATCTCCTGTAATACTTTTGACATTCACAGGACCAAAAAGATCCATGTGAAGTCTCTCCAGAGGTCTTGAAACTGAATTGACTTTCTTTTTAGGATGTGACTTCTTCTTCTGCTTGCCTTTGGCACAGCTAATGCACTCCCCCTCAAGATGAAAACCTTTCACATGAACACCAGTAACTAAGTCATTATGCACCAGGTGATTCATTTTCCGTAGGTGAATGTGGCCCATCTTTCAATGCCACAATTGTTATTCTTTTTCAGTTGCTCTTGACATAAAAAAGTGAGCCTGACCCATGGTTGTAGTAGCTACGCTCATGTCCAACACGTACAGATCATTGACTCTTGGTGCTCTCATGATAATCCATTCTTCAGGGATAACAAATCCTGGTTTCAAGATCAAACATTCTTTGTCAGTAAAGTGAGTAGTATACATTCTATCACAAATCTGAGAGATACTCAGAAGATTGTTCTCAAGCTCGGCGATGTAATTCACTCTTTCAAACGTAACAATCCCATTGGATAACGTTCCTTCACCAACTATTCTACCACCTTGGGTGCCTGCGAATCCCACATAACCTCCATTGAAATTTCTAACATCATACAGCAAGGCTGTTTTCCCTGTCATGTGCCGAGAAGCTCCACTATCCATAATCCAACGTGAAATGGATCTTGGAAGCCCCTGCACATATCACAAACACTTCAGTTAGATTTGGAAGCTACCCAAGCCTCTTTTAACTCAGGTAACTCAATTTTGACGTAAGATTTTGTAGTGTAAAGTGGCGGAAAATTTTTGTCATTCATTTTTAGGCTTTCTTCAGACCCAACCTCAACCTTTTTATATAAGAAAAACTCATCTTTGTGAGGTTGACCAGATGGTTGGTCTTTCTTTTGAACACCTTTCTTTTCAGAAATCATGGATTTTGATTTTTCAAGTTTCTCATAATAATGCAAAGGTACATCCATCTTTACCGGTGTGGTAGAAGATGATTGTTTTTCAGTCTCAGAAACCTTTGGTTTTGGAAAACTTGTCTTCTTCTCAGCAACTTTTGGCTTCCATGTTTGTTGAGATGATGCAACCCGTTTGTAAAACTTGTCATTTTTAGTTACCACATTTTTAACAGGTTCAGTTTTGACTTTGATTTTTTCATTTTTCAAAACCTTTTTCTCAACAATCAATGGAGCTTTTCCCTTTTCAACAACTTTCTTTTTCTGACTCTCAACAACTTCAGTCTTAGGATTCAAGTTGGTACACTTTCGTGCAATATGTCCAACTTGATTGCATTTGAAGCATGTTCGGGTGTCAACTACCCGATTTGTGCCTTCTGACTGAGGCTGTGAGGCCTTCTTCTCAAAGAACTCTTTGTTTGATTTCGAAAAAAATTTAGATTCCTCATCAGAAAGTGAACTTGAACTTGTCACAAACACATTTTTCTCAGCAAACCTTCTGTTTTGAACATTCTTTTTCTGATAATTCTTACCACCCTGATAACCTCCCGACCATCTGTTTCGATTGTTGTTATAAAAACATGGTGGAACAACAGGTTTTTTATAGTAAGCCTTATCTTTCTCAAAATTCATTTGCCTCTTGGAATGTTTCAGACTTTCAATTTCTGATACATCAATCTCGACCAACTTGAAAACATTTTTCAATTTGTCCACATTAACATTCTCCAGAGGAAACTAAGAATCCGAATACAACTTATCCGATCCCGATATCTTGTACATGACAAGAGTAGGTTCTTCATTTAAGCTGTTTTTGGATTTTGGTATTGGAATGTATTTGTCCAAGAAACATTCATCCTCCTCAGTAGTGTCACTTTCAGATTTTAAAACCTTTTCAACCACACTTTTCACAACTTCAGATTGGACACTATCTTAATCGGAAGGTAAAGTGAATGTGACATCAGTTGTGTCTGGAAGTTTCACTTCATGAACATCTTCATCATTAACCAGCCCTGATTGTTTCTTTGAATAATTGTTTAAGACTGGTGGTGGAACTTGATGATACCCCACCCCTGTTCCATCGAAAAAAACATCTTCGCCTGCTTTGTTTTTCCCTATGGGTTTGGGAACAATGTGTTGTAAAACAAAGCTTGCGGAGTTGTAACTGGTTAGCTTCAGATTGACACGCTCATTCTCAATCTTAGCTTCTTCAAACTGAAGTTTCAACTTAGCAATCTCATCCAGTTGTTGGTTGATTTGCTCTTCTTTGTATCTAAGAACTACAGTTAAATGCTCATTTTCTTTATTATTTTTACCGTTTCTTTCATCAGAATCTTTTACCATTCATTTTAATTTGTCAAAATTTTCTGAGAGTTGACGATTTTCGTGAATTAGCTTTTCATTCTCTTTCCTAATTCGTTCTACTTCAATTTTATCATTTTCAATTTTCTTAGTTAAATTTTTAGCTCGATCATTTGAAGCTTTTAGCATTTTATCACGGTCTAGAATCTGATCTTCAACCTTTCTGACTCTTGTTGTCAGTTCTTCAACCTTTGTATCACTAAGGTAAGTGAGTGTACTACAAAACTTGCAGTTTTTCATGCAATTTTTGCAGTCACTATCACCTTTGACTTTCTTACCTGTCTCTCTTGTTGAAACGTTTGGACTGACCTCGCTTTTAGACTCAGTTTTAGACTTAGAGTCTACCTCAAGTTCCTTAGCAGCAAGCACTTTGTCAGCCATCTTCCCCAAGTTTTCAGCAGTGAATTCTTGTGAAGTATCAATAAACCCATCATTAATCTTCTTAGACTGCAACTTTTTATCTTCCTCTTTTTCTTTTTTTTTTCTCTTCTCTACCTCCCCACCATTCTCTCTGTAAGGCTTCTTCTTCTTCAGCAAATTCCTAAATAAAAGCCTCTGGACTAAGAGTTTTCATATCAATAGCAATGTTTCCTTGAGGATCAAGGTAACATTCTCTATCAGCATCCCATCTCTTTGCTCTATTGGCTTCACTGAATACCTTAGATAATCTGATCATCTTGTACTCTGCTCTTGTGACACTCTGGGTTTTCCCGAGCAACCATCTTGTATTGAATTGGCGTGTACATAATATTAAGTGAAAGTTGTGGTTTATCTTGATGTGCTATGTGTCGATAATGTGTACGTATAATGTATAAGTTGTGTATATATATATATAAATAAGAGTATTGGTGAGCCGAGACCACCAAGACCACGACTCGAGACCACTAGGTCTCGAGTAAACAGTAAACAGTGGGCCGGTCGGGATATGGTCCTCCTTTAGTCCACCTAAAAAGCCCATTAGGATGCACCAACTTGGAACGAGTATATAACCCTTGTTGATAGCCAACCTTGCCATTTTTTGGGCAACCCACACACACTCTCCTACACACACTATCTCTCTCTCACTAAAACCCTAGAACACCAACACAAACCCCCCTCTCATCTCTCTCTCGGATTCAACCGAAAACATCAAGGGCCCTTGGATCGGCTCGTGTTCTTCACTCGAGGATCTCCTTTCATCGAACCTACTCGTTTTCACACTCTGAACACCTCTAACCGATTAGTTTCATGTTTTAATCTATGTTCTTTGCAAAACATTTGGTGAAGGTGTGTGCTTGATGAATAAAACACATGTTTAGCTTAGATGTCTACTTGCATGATTTTGCATGATAAAGATGTGGATTAAAAGATGTTATACATGGCAATTATTATTTGCATATGATTGTATGGTCTAATAGGATAAGAGTAATTAGATGATGTAGATTGTTGTTTAAACATGATGTGCATAGTCTTTCTCATGAAAAGTGCATAAAAACACATAGACCTAATGTTGAACCGTAAATGATGTGTTAGAAATAAGGCCATTGATGTTGACTGAGTTGCATTTTGAATTAGATTCATAACCGGCTTGAATGAACATGCTTGCAAAATGATGAACATGATGAATGTGTAGAAGGAACCGTTTGAAGATCATATAAATATTTGAAATATGCTTTGTTTGATCTATTTGATTAAGGATTTAGACAAGAAAACATGTTTGTGTGTTTCTATTGGATAGTACACAATCTCATGAAATTGAAATACTATTGGATAGTACGAGTTGGACAGGTTCTAGAAGGATTTCATGTGCACGCAACCGTGGTTGCGAGTCGAGACCTTCGGTTGCGACTGGAGATCAAAACGTGACAACTCGAGACAGACTTCAAGGACTCGAGACCGGCAAGGTCTCGACTTGAGACTTCATGATCTCGACTCGAGACTAAGCTCGAGACTCCCAAGGTTGCGACTCATGCCGGCATTACTCGAGACCTCATGGTTGCGACTCGAGACCGCACGTTCTTGAGTCGAGACCACCTTGTCTCGACTGGGCTGCCTACCTGGCTTATTGGGCCACAATGCGTCATGTTTGGACTATGTGTTTAACTGGACTATGTGTTAACTATTGCTGTTTATCCGTGTAATTATTAGAGCAGGCCCAATAACTAAATAGATAACTGCATGCATTCTATGTGTTAGATACATGTAGGATATACGTGATTACTTGTACCCCAAACCTGACCTATACTGGTAACCATATTAGGACGTGGTGACCAGCATACTTGACCAAGTAAGCTAATCTGCCGAGCAACCCAAGGTGAGTTCACAACTTAAAGCATGCATTCCCGGTGGATTGGGAAACGGAACTAAAAACAACACTATCCCCTTGTGAGGGATACAAACTTGCTTTTCTTCCCTTGTTACTGGGAACAAACTTACTTTTCTCCCCTGTGTGGGACTCTTAGTTAATTACTGTTTATACGGAATGCAACGGGCAACACTAAACGAAACTCTATCACTTAAGTCCCTACTACTTAATATCGATTAGTCGTCGGGGCCAGGAGAACGGGTTATTAGTTGATAGCGCTACTTAGGTCTTACCAGCCTCACACCGTGCCCGTGTATGGGATCGGGAGTGAACTAATAGACTCTGGCAAATCCGTCAATGATGATAGAACATTGACAAACGGGGCACTTTACGAAAATGTACGGTCACATGAAGTATTCGGTATTGGAAAAACAGTTTAGTCGCTTACTTATGGGGTAGCTCCCCATGGATGTATAAACGGATAAATTAACTGGTGAAACAAGTTTTTGGTAATTAAAAACTGGACAACTCATGAACTCGCCAACATTTTTGTTGACACTCTACTGCATGCTTTACAGGTACCTAGTGACTCAGGAGCTTGCTACTTGCGGATGTGTAGTGGTCGTCTAACCCATGTGTTGGGTTCTAAATAACTTGAACCATGAACTTTGTTTTAAACTGTTTTTCCATGCTTCCACTACTTATGTTACTATTTGAACTTAAAACTTTTGAACTTGATTATGATATTTGCTAACCCTGTGGTTGGTGAATACTACTTTTGCTATTAATTAAATTGCTCAGTATAATTGGTGGCTGGATCCTGGTCAGTCACGCCCTCAAGCGGATGGTACTCCGCATGTGGATTTTGGGGGTGTGACAGATTGGTATCAAAGCCATTGGTTATAGTGAACTTGGTTTTAAAAAGGGGGAAATCTTTTTGAGAAAAACCAGACTATAACCCGTGACTCGTGACGACACTACACTCCAAGTGAAAGACTCGACTTATCAGACCTCATAGCTCGGACTAGTGTTTACTTGCTTGCTTGCTTTATGCTTTCTGTTCTGCTATACGTACTAGTGTGCCTAGTTAGATACATACCCCTCCCTCTTCTATCCCATTCTCGCTATACTACGACATCACACTCATACTATGTTTTCTGGTTATGAAGACAATGATGGACGCGGAAGAGGAAACGTTAACATGACTCAGGCTCAGTTCACTAACCTGATCAACACAGTGGCTGCAGCTTTCGCAGCTCACCCTGGAGGTAAACTCGTTATCTTAGGATGTTTAGGTCCTACCGCCGCATCGTCTTTTCACCCCTAAACCTATTTCGCTTCACTTCTCACAACAGGTCAGCATGCGCCTGTGCAACCACGTGTTTGTACTTTCAAGACCTTCATGGATTGCAAGCCTCTCCCTTTCAATGGCACTGAGGGTGCCATAGGTCTTCTGCACTGGATCGAGAAGGTCGAAGCTGTCTTTGCTGTCTTTGCTGTCTGCGAGTGTCCCCCTGCTAATTGGGTGAAGTTTTCTACTGGTACGCTTGAAGGAAACGCGCTTTCCTGGTTGAAGGCGCAAATTCAGATGCTTGGTTTGGAAACTGCTAATGCTACTGCATGGGAAGATTTCAAGGATATGATCAAAGAGGAGTACTTTCACAGGGATGACATCCACAAACTCGAGAACGAGTACTTTGAGCTTAAGATGGTTGGGCCAGAGATTGAGACCTACACCAAACTGTCCAACGACTATGCTGCTCTTTGCCCAAACATGTCTCGACCTATGTACCGAAGGATCGAATTGTACATCAAGGGTTTGGCCCCAGAAATTCGAAGCCATGTGACCTCAGCCAACCTTAACACCATCCAGCCAGTCGTCCGTCTTGCTCACAAACTCACTGATCAGGCTGTGGAGCAGGGCAAGTTACCCAAAAGGATCGGTGCTACTGATGGAACTTCTGGTGATAACAAGCATAAGTGGGAAGGAAACCAAAGCAAGGATGCTAACCCCACGCAAGCCCCGACTCAGCAAAGGAAAACTGAAAACAACAAAGGCCCTCAGCAACAGGGTGGCTATCGAGGGAACCACCCTAAGTGTAACAAGTGTAACCGACACCACAGTGGACCATGTGGAAAAAGTCAGTGTCAGCGATGCAACAAGATGGGGCATGAAGCCAAAGACTGTAGGAGTCAGTTTCCAGCTAGGCAGAATCAGCAACAACCACAACAACAACAACAACAAGGGAACAACCGTGGATGCTACAAATGTGGAGCCACGGGACACATGCGAAGGGATTGCCCTGAACTGAACCAGAACCGCAACAACAACCAGGGAGCTGGAAACAACGATCAAAACAACAACAATGCTGGGAATGGTGCAAGAGGAAGGGCTTTTGTGATTGGAGCTGGAGAAGCAAGGAATGACCCCAACGTCGTGGCGGGTAAGTTCCTACTCGATGACCGTTATGTTTCTGTATTATTTGATTCTGGAGCCGATGCTAGTTATGTATCCCTACGTATTAGTAAGAAGCTTAAGCACCCGCCTGCGTTATTAAGTTCTAAGCATATCGTCGAGTTAGCTAATGGTAGAAACATCGAGGCCTCACATGTGATCAACGACTGCAAGCTAGTATTGTCTGGTCAGACCTTTAGCATCGATCTTTTCCCTATCAATCTTAGAAGTTTCGACGTCGTCATTGGTATGGATTGGTTATCCAAACATCGCGCTGAAATCCTCTGTCAAGAGAAAATGGTTCGTATTCCCCGCCATTCTGGCAAACTCCTCATCGTTCAGGGTGACAAAGGCGGAGAAGTCACAGGCATCATCTCATTCTTAAAAGCCCAGAAGTGTTTACGAAAAGGGCACACCGCCATCTTAGCACTTGTCACCGACACACAGGAGAAGGAAAAGAGGATTGAAGATTTTCCAGTGGTACGTGACTACCCCGAGGTATTTCGTGAAGAACTACCTGGACTCCCTCCTCACCGTCAGGTCGAATTCCAAATCGAGCTAGCTCCCGGAGCAGCACCTATAGCTCGTGCACCTTATCGACTAGCCCCCGCAGAACTAAAGGATCTTTCTACGCAACTACAAGAACTACTAGATAAAGGGTTTATCCGTCCTAGTTCGTCGCCCTGGGGAGCACCAATGCTCTTTGTTAAGAAAAAGGATGGCACCTTCCGAATGTGCATCGATTATCGTGAGCTGAACAAGGTCACCATCAAGAATCGCTACCCCCTCCCGCGCATCGAATCTGTTCGATCAGTTGCAAGGATCGAGCTACTACTCTAAGATTGACCTGCGATCAGGCTATCATCAGCTGAGAGTCCGTGATGAAGACATCTCCAAAACTGCCTTCCGAACTCGTTATGGTCATTATGAATTCCTCGTCATGCCCTTTGGAATGACCAACGCGCCTGCGGTATTCATGGATCTCATGAACCGAGTGTGCAAACCTTACCTCGACAAGTTCGTAATTGTGTTTATCGACGACATCCTGATCTACTCGAAAAGTCAAGAGGAGCATGAGCAACACCTGCGTCTTATTCTTGAACTCCTTTGCAATGAGCAATTGTACGCCAAGTTCTCGAAATGTGACTTCTGGCTTCGAGAAGTCCATTTTCTTGGACACGTGGTCAATAAGGACGGAATTCACGTCGACCCAGCTAAGATCGACTCTATAAAGAATTGGCCTACACCTAAGACTCCGACCGAAGTTCGTCAATTCTTGGGATTGGCAGGATACTATCGCAGATTCATCAAGGGATTCTCGAAGATGGCTCAACCCCTCACGACACTCACCCAGAAGGGTATTGCTTACAAGTGGAATGAAGCTCAGGAGTCCGCTTTTCAAAAGCTAAAGGATAACCTCTCTAGTGCCCCTATTCTCTCGTTACCTGAAGGTACCGACGACTTCGTGGTTTACTGCGATGCGTCTATCCATGGACTTGGTTGCGTGCTAATGCAACACGAGAAAGTTATTGCTTACGCTTCTCGACAACTTAAGACTCACGAAAGAAACTACACTACGCACGACTTGGAACTGGGAGCAGTGGGTTTTGCTCTTAAGATATGGAGACATTACCTGTACGGTACCCGGTGTACCATTTACACCGATCACAGGAGTCTCGAGCATATCTTCAAGCAAAAGGAATTAAACATGCGACAACGTCGGTGGGTCGAACTCTTGAACGATTACGAGTGCACAATCAAGTACCATCCGGGCAAGACCAATGTCATGGCAGACGCCCTCAGCCGAAAGGACACTACACCCAAACGCGTGCGAGCGCTACAACTTACCATCCAGTCCAACCTCCCTACTCAGATCCGAAATGCTCAGGTTGAAGCATTGAAAACGGGGAACATCAAGGCTGAGTCCCTGCGAGGATCGAGGCAACGGCTAGAACGAAAGGAAGACGACGCTTACTATGTGGCAGGGCGCATTTGGGTTCCGCTCTATGGAGATCTACGTGAACTTGTGATGGACGAAGCCCATAAGTCCCGTTACTCAGTACATCCGGGTTCGGATAAGATGTACCACGACTTAAGGACTACGTATTGGTGGTCTGGCATGAAAGCCCACATAGCAGCATATGTCAGCAAATGTTTGACTTGCGCGAGAGTCAAGACTGAGTATCAGAAACCAGCAGGCCTACTCCAGCAACCAGAAATCCCGAAATGGAAATGGGAGCAAATTTCCATGGATTTCGTTACTGGCCTACCTAGGTCCCAACGTGGGAATGACACTATTTGGGTGATAGTAGACCGATTGACCAAGTCTGCACACTTTTGGCTATTAAGGAAACATATAAGTTTTCTACCTTGGCAGACGTGTACTTAAAGGAAGTGGTTTCGAGGCACGGGGTGCCAACGTCCATTATTTCCGACCGAGACGCTCGTTTTACTTCGGAGTTGTGGCAAGCTCTGCACAAATCCTTTGGCTCACGTTTGGACATGAGCACCGCTTATCACCCACAAACGGATGGGCAGTCTGAACGCACCATCCAAACCCTAGAAGACATGCTTAGGGCATGTGTGATCGATTTTGGCAAGAATTGGGAGAAGCACCTACCGCTAGTAGAATTCTCGTATAATAACAGCTACCACACTAGCATTCAGGTAGCACCTTTTGAGGCATTGTACGGTCGTAAATGCCGATCACCTCTTTGCTGGGCGGAAGTTGGTGACAGCCAGATCACAGGCCCAGAACTGGTGGTAGACACAACGGAAAAGTTTGCCCAGATCAGACAACGCATGGCGGCAGCTCGTGACCGTCAGAAAAGTTACGCAGATAAGCGTAGGAAACCACTAGAATTCCAGGTCGGTGACCGGGTTCTACTTAAAGTCTCACCCTGGAAGGGTGTGGTTCGCTTTGGTAAACGGGGAAAGCTTAATCCGCGGTATGTCGGACCACTCGAAATTACCGAGAAAATCGGTAAGGTAGCTTATAGATTGAATCTGCCTGAAGAACTGAGTGCGGTGCACAACGTATTTCACGTATCTAATCTGAAGAAGTGTCTGTCAGATGAAACACTCGTAATTCCTTTCAAGGAACTCATTATTGAAGAACAACTACACTTTACTGAGGAACCGATTGAGATCACGAATTGAGAGATCAAAATCCTCAAACGTAGCCAGATACCTCTCGTGCGAGTTCGTTGGAACTCACGACGTGGCCCAGAGTTTACCTGGGAGCGGGAAGACCAGATGAAGCACAAGTATCCCCAGTTGTTCCCAAATAAAACCCCCAACACTGAAGCTACGACCGAATTTCGGGACGAAATTCCAAGCTAACGGGGGGATGATGTGACACCCCGTTGAAACGTTCTGACTTATACTAGCTTGACAGTGACTGCCTTAACTTTCGGGACGAAAGTTCTTAAAACTTGGGGATAATGTGACACTCTGGGTTTTCCCGAGCAACCATCTTGTATTGAATTGGCGTGTACATAATATTAAATGAAAGTTGTGATTTATCTTGATGTGCTATGTGTCGATAATGTGTACGTATAATGTATAAGTTGTGTATATATGTATATAAATAAGAGTATTGGTGAGCCGAGACCACCAAGACCACGACTCAAGACCACTCGGTCTCAGGTAAACAGTAAACAGTGGGCCGGTCGGGATATGGTCCTCCTTTTGTCCACCCAAAAAGCCCATTAGGATGCACCAACTTGGAACGAGTATATAACCCTTGTTGATAGCCAACCTTGCCATTTTTTGGGCAACCCACACACACTCTCCTACACACACTATCTCTCTCTCACTAAAACCCTAGAACACCACCATAAACCCCCCTCTCATCTCTCTCTCGGATTCAACCGAAAACATCAAGGGCCCTCGGATCGGCTCGTGTTCTTCACTCGAGGATCTCCTTTCATCGAACCTACTCGTTTTCACACTCTTAACACCTCTAACCAGTTAGTTTCATGTTTTAATCTATGTTCTTTGCAAAACATTTGGTGAAGGTGTGTGCTTGATGAATAAAACACATGTTTAGCTTAGATGTCTACTTGCATGATTTTGCATGATAAAGATGTGGATTAAAAGATGTTATACATGGCAATTATTATTTGCATATGATTGTATGGTCTAATAGGATAAGAGTAATTAGATGATGTAGATTGTTGTTTAAACATGATGTGCATAGTCTTTCTCATGAAAAGTGCATAAAAACACATAGACCTAATGTTGAACCGTAAATGATGTGTTAGAAATAAGGCCATTGATGTTGACTGAGTTGCATTTTGAATTAGATTCATAACCGGCTTGAATGAACATGCTTGCAAAATGATGAACATGATGAATGTGTAGAAGGAACCGTTTGAAGATCATATAAATATTTGAAATATGCTTTGTTTGATCTATTTGATTAAGGATTTAGACAAGAAAACATGTTTGTGTGTTTCTATTGGATAGTACACAATCTCATGAAATTGAAATACTATTGGATAGTACGAGTTGGACAGGTTCTAGAAGGATTTCATGGGCACGCAACCGTGGTTGCGAGTCGAGACCTTCGGTTGCGACTCGAGATCAAAACGTGACAACTCGAGACAGACTTTAAGGACTCGAGACCGACAAGGTCTCGACTTGAGACTTCATGATCTCGACTCGAGACTAAGCTCGAGACTCCCAAGGTTGCGACTCATGCCGGCATTACTCGAGACCTCATGGTTGCGACTCGAGACCGCACGTTCTCGAGTCGAGACCACCTTGTCTCGACTGGGCTACCTACCTGGGTTATTGGGCCACAATGTGTCATGTTTGGACTATGTGTTTAACTGGACTATGTGTTAACTGTTGCTGTTTATCCGTGTAATTATTAGAGCAGGCCCAATAACTAAATAGATAACTGCATGCATTCTATGTGTTAGATACATGTAGGATATACGTGATTACTTGTACCCCAAACCTGACCTATACTGGTAACTATATTAGGACGTGGTGACCAGCATACTTGACCAAGTAAGCTAATCTGCCGAGCAACCCAAGGTGAGTTCACAACTTAAAGCATGCATTCCCGGTGGATTGGGAAACGGAACTAAAAACAACACTATCCCCTTGTGAGGGATACAAACTTGCTTTTCTTCCCTTGTTACTGGGAACAAACTTACTTTTCTCCCCTTGTGTGGGACTCTTAGTTAATTACTATTTATACGGAATGCAACGGGCAACACTAAACGAAACTCTATCACTTAAGTCCCTACTACTTAATACGGATTAGTCGCCAGGGCCAGGCGAACGGGTTATTAGTTGATAGCGCTATTTAGGTCTTACCAGCCTCACACCGTGCCCGTGTATGGGATCGGGGGTGAACTAACAGACTCTGGCAAATCCGTCAATGATGATAGAACATTGACAAACGAGGCACTTTACGGAAATGTACGGTCACATGAAGTATTTGGTATTGGAAAAACAGTTTAGTCGCTTACTTATGGGGTAGCTCCCCATGGCATGTATAAACGGATAAATTAACTGGTGAAACAAGTTTTTGGTAATTAAAAACTGGACAACTCGTGAACTCGCCAACATTTTTGTTGACACTCTACTGCATGCTTTGCAGGTACCCAGTGACTCATGAGCTTGCTACTTGGGGATGTGTAGTGGTCGTCTAACCCATGTGTTGGGTTCTAAATAACTTGAACCATGAACTTTGTTTTAAACTATTTTGTCTATGCTTCCGCTACTTATGTTACTATTTGAACTTAATACTTTTGAACTTGATTATGATATTTGCTAACCCTGTGGTTGGTGAATACTACTTTTGCTATTAATTAAATTGCTCAGTATAATTGGTGGCTGGATCCTGGTCAGTCACGCCCTCAAGCGGATGGTACTCCGCATGTGGATTTTGGGGGTGTGACAGTTCTAGCCTTTCTGCTGAGGTATTTTTCTTCTTCATTTCTGGTGTCTTTGTAAGGAACAATCTTTTCTGCTACGAAAGCGTATCCTACTGCATCTTCCTCTGGTAGCAGTTCACTCCAATCAAAACCTTCATCATCATGAATAACACCAAGAGCTCTTGATTTTTCTTTGGGGGCATCCTCAAGCTGCTTCATTCTGGGCGGTTCTGATTTATTCTGATGATAGATCGCACTTTTGTAGTAATCTTCTCTGAATGGATTTGCAGTATCATCAGTAGGAGCGTTTCTACATTCACGTTTGAAATGACCTTTTTGTTTACACCTGAAGCACGTGACCTTTGATTTGTCAAAGCCAAGTTTTGTAGACGGCCCTCCGATAGAATGTCTCCCAGTAATCTCCATGAACCGTTGTGCTCTTCGGACTGCACTGGCCATACACCACCTGATATCAATCAGTTCCATCTCTTCCGGATCGATCTGGTCATAATCTTCCTTGGTCAGGTTAGTATTTCCAATCTTGCCCGTGTTAGTGCATTTATGTCTATCGCCTACGTTAATCCAGTCCGTAGCTGAATACTGTTTAATTCTAGGCTTTATGTTGTAATTAGTAGAGAAAAGGCAAGGTGGCATTATTGTAAATAAGAGGGAATCTCTTATAATCCTTCGCCTATAAATAGGAGCCTTAGGGTTTAGATTTAGGACTTTTGGCCATTAGAGACTTTGAGAGCTTTGGTGCTTAGAGAGAGAAACTAGAGAGAGAAAGTGGCAAAACGTGATTCTCGGAGGTTGTAATCGTCAGATCATCAATAGAATCACCAATTATTGTACGTCTCGTGTGTTCGGTCACGGATTCCGCACGTCGAACGTGTCGTTACGCAATCGATTCGGAGTCGAAAACCGGACCTACAAGTGGTATCAGAGCAGGTGCTCGGTTGCGAAGAACAAACGCACAGATTCGTACAAGTTTTGATCAGATTCAGAGCCAAAATCATTCAGATTTGTCAAATTCTTCTTATTTTTCTTGTTCTTCACGTTTTTAACTGAATTTTGACAAATTGAACAGGTTTCTACCGTTGAAAATTGCCAATTTTCGGATATGTTGTGCGAAAGTACTTGATCTACAAGCCTACAAATTTTCAGATCAAAATTCCAAGCTGTTTGGGAGAAATCTGAATTTTTGTGATCGTTTTTGCTGAACTGTTCGTCACCAGCCGTTCAACTAGCATTCCTGTTCGATCGAACAGCAAAAGACTAATCGTTCGGCTAGCATGTTCGATCGAACAGCCTAGTCGATTCATTGACACATTCTGCATTTCATTAATATCCTTTGACTTTGTTGACCCTGGCCGACCGAACAGCATCACTGACATTTACTTTAGTTGTTGACCTGTTGACCTAGCCGATCGGCTAGGACTCCTGCTCGATCCACCGTCATATGCATCCAATCGAACAGCATCAACGAACGGCTAGCATCTCTAGCCGATTGAACAGCCTGTTCATTCCTCTGCCATACATTTAAAGTCTTGACTTGTCAAACTCAACCTATCGGTTAGCAAAACATCTTATGACACCTCACTCTCTTCCATTCACTTAAGTCAACATTTCAGGTTTGCCTATCAGTTTCACGTGATTTGTATAAGGGTATAAGGAGTGGTTAAACACTTTAAAGTGGCAAACCAAAAAACCGACAAATGAGAGCGCGCCATGTCAATTAGGCAAAAGTGTTTAAACTTTGGTGAAAAATGTTGGCAATGGTTTAAACACTTGGTGAAGTGGTAAACTATTTTTTAAAAAAAAAGGAAAAAGGTGTGATTGGTTGAGATTGGAATGGACCCCACCCCATACCCCCCTCTCTCTTTCCTTTCTCCTTTCCCGCAGCGGTAAAGCTTCACCGCATGAAACAACATTTGATCGGTAAATTTGGTTGGCAATGGTTTGCCATTTCGGTAAACTTGGTTTACCGACATCCATTTGCTCCACACCGTATCCCCTAAGATTCATCACTGACATATGCATGCATGATTAAAGATCATCGGCACATGTGAATCATTAAAAAGCACCAATTGAGCGGCCCTATCAAAGTTCAAAATACATATCAAATTTAAAGTCTTGTTGGCCATTTGATCAAAGACATAACAGTTTGAATGAACAAGAATATCGGTCCAATGATAATAATGTATAGTTGATGTTAAGGCCCAATCACAGTTCACTTCACAGAACTCATTGACGGCTCATTAAATAAAAGGTAATCAGTAATTGTTCATTATAATCGGTCCAATCACAATTGAACAATTAAGTGTTGTCAGCCACCCATCTGGATTTTTTTTTTTTTTTAACAGCAAACACACTTTATATATATATATAAAGAGCCAGCAAGCAGCTGGGAACAAGCAACAACCCAAAAAAGAAACAAAACGAACAAAAACACAGGGTTACATAATGCCTATGATATCAAAGTTCTTCCAGTCCTCCCATTTTATCGATCTGAGCTTCGCACGATTGTTAATCCAAACGAAGGAATCCTCTTTGATCTGGTCCACCAACCTACCAATCGGGATAAAATTGCCTTCGAAAAGTTTCTCATTTCTGGCCCTCCAAATGCTCCAAACTGTCGCCATAGCTATCATATAGACAGCTTTTTTCCACACTTTATCTCCTGGATTTTGAATTAAATACTCGATAAGATCGCGGAGGGTATCACAATCCAAGAACTTAATTCGGACCCATGCCAAAACGTTCCACCACACACATTTGGCCCATAAGCAATTAATGAAAATATGATCTGGGGTTTCGTTTAATAAGCCGCACCTGGGACAAGAACTATCACCGATTGCGATGCCCCTATGTATTAGACCAACCTTAGAAGCGATCTTACCCAACAACGCTCTCCATAAAAGATAGTTCGCTTTCGGTAAAGCCCAATTATTCCATCCGAAAACAGCCCCATAAGAACCGACCTGCAGCGCGGAATTCTCGATTTCCTCCCTGACCTGTCTAACCGAGAACGAGCCTCCCGGATCAGACCGCCATGTAGTGCATGTTCATTTGACTGTTTGCATGAACCCATGTACATCATTTTTAAAAGACAAAAGTGGATTCAAAGGTCCAATGAAATGTTGATATGATATATAGTTGTCGGCCATTTGTGAGACCATCTCATCATTGTTGTCAGTAGTTAATGTGATCTTGATTTTTTTTTTTTTTTTAACGGCAAACAACTCTATATATATATAAATATATAGGGCCAGCAAGAAACTGGAGAAACAAACAACAGAACAGGAAAAAAAAAAAAAAAAAACGAGACCTAGGGACTTATACAATGTCCGCAACATCAAAATTTATCCAATTTTCCCATATAGGAGAAGAAATCTTCGCCCTATTACACACCCAAAGAAAAACGTCTTCCTTAATTAAATCCAGCAAGTTGTTAACTGGAATAAAAGTGTCTTCGAAAGCCTTGGCATTACGGGCATACCAAATCCTCCAGGTCGTTGCCGCCGCAACCGTGTAAATGAGCCGCCTCCATATTTTGCTGCCTGGGTTACTTCCTAACTCGTTCAGCATGTTCTTCAGGCTATCAAACTGGTAAGGAGGATTTAGACGAAGCCACACAAAGACGTTCCACCATATACTCTTTGCCCAAATGCAAGAAACGAAGATATGGTTCGGATCTTCATCCACAATACCGCATCTCGGACAAAGCGTATCAGGCAGGCCTACACCTCTCGAAACCAGGCCGGTTTTGGACGCCACTTTTCCCATAACTGCTCGCCATAGAAGGTAGTTACATTTAGGCGGAGCCCAAGAGTTCCACCGAAAAATCCACGAACTATTATCAAGAGAAGTACCAGCTGAAACGATTTCCTTTCTAACCTCTTTAACAGAAAATTTTTCATCATAGTTGTTCTCCCAGCACCAGTCGTCTTTTCCACTGGTTAATTTTCGGTTATGCAAGCGTCCCATTAACTCAGCAAGTTGACCCCACTCCACTGCCGAATCAGGGTGTTTAGTCCACTCCCACCCCCATTGATTAGTCGTCCCCGAGACCTCACAACAGTCCGCGACGGTACAATTTTTGTGCTTAGCGATTCTGTAAATGTCTGGGTACAAGTCCATTAACGGGACCCGATCCAACCAATTGTCTTTCCAGAATTTAGTATACCTCCCATTGCCCACTTTGACGCGCAACTTATCTTTTATGTTCACCCCGTGCTTAAGTAGTTCCTCATCCATTTTTCCGATGTCTTTCCAAATACCCGTAATCGTTTTCTTTATCGGAATTAATTTATTATCTTGCTTGGTCATGTGAATGGCAGCCACCACCTTCGCCCAAAGTTGTCCCGGGTTATCTTTGTATCTCCACCACCACTTCGCTAACATAGCGAGATTGAAATCCTTAATGCCCCCCATCCCTATACCCCCAAAGCTCTTTGGTTTTAATATCGAGTCCCATCTGATCCACCTTATTTTGTGCCCGTTCCCGTGTCTCCCCCAAACAAAATTACGTCTAATCTTTTCGAGCTTGTTAATAATCGCTTTAGGAGCCATGAAAAGCGATAAATAGTAGGATGGTAGACTTCCTAAGACACTTTTTGCCAAAGTTACCCTGCCGGCAAATGATAGGTGTTTGGCCTTCCATAACGAGAGCTTCTTATTAAATCGATCAATCACCGGTTGCCAATATCTAGCACGCTTCATGTTAACCCCGATGATTCAATTGCATGATTCATTTATTACATTCGGCTAAATTAAAGGTCCAATGAGATGTGAATTGTGAATAGAGTGACAGCCTAACCGATCACATTAATCTTGTCTGTCATCGACACATGTGATTCAAATTGATGGCCCAATCACAATAATTTGGTTCTGCAAATTGCATGTTCATTGTTTGAGGTCAAAATGTTAACAGGTTAACCGATCGAGGTTCTGTTCGATTCAGAGCATATTGTGATATCCAACGAATAGCATCAATGTAACACCCCGTGTTTTCGAATGTCAAAGTCAAAGTCAAAGTCCAAGTCAACTTTGACCTTCTTTAACTGTAAATAGTATGTTTTAGTTGTATTATGTGGAGTAAGTGTTGTAATCAGCAAGAATCGAAGTAATCGAATGTGTTTTTAGCGCGAACCGATCTAACAATCATCGAACTCGAGACTCGAATTATACGAATTGTGGTATTGTTATACGTGTGTGTGTGCCTTATGTGTTACTTGTGCGTGTTTACTTTATGTTTGGTGTGGTATTCAAGCAAATCAATCGAAGATCGAATCGAAACTCGAAAAGCAATCAAACACAATCGAAAACGACATCGAAACATGGCTTATAGAAGATTGTATGTTAGACATAGTGGTTGGGATTAAAAGTAATTTGACTAGGAACTCTATCGTATTCGTATCAGCGTCTATCGAAATCGAAACGTCGAAAACCGTCGCAAAATACTCAAAGTGTGACGCGGATCGAACAGGAAGCATCCTGATCGAACAGGCCAGCCGATCGGCTAGCATCTTGCCAGCCGATCGAGCAGCCCACTCGATCGGAGCTCCTGGCCGATCGGCTGCCACTTTCCTCTTTTGGAAGCCTATAAATAGGGCTGTCCTTGTCTTCATTTCCACTTTTGGAAAGTTCTGACCGGCCAGCTTCTATTCTTCATCTTTTCTCAGATTTCTCTCAATCCCGGTAAGTTTTCACTCTAAACCTTGTAGGTTTATGATCATTACTTGATTCTACACCTTTCTATCTTTCAAACTTGAATTCTAACCGTGAAATCACTAAGATCTAGGTCTTCTTGGGTGATGTCATCATGGTGTTCTTGAAGAACATCATGTTTTGGCCTCATTCAACTATGATTAGCTTCGATCTAACTGATTTCCACATAAACAAGCTAAGATCTATCAAGGATCTAAAGATCCACAAGTTGTGAAGGATTGAAAGAAGGAATCCCAACTTTCTTTCAACTCTTTTACACTCAATGCCTTCAAACCGACAGAAACGGAGCTTGAACCGGCTAACTAATCATTCTAACAAGTTAAAAGGTTCAAAATTCGGGTTCTATGAACAGGGTTCACCGATTTTGGGTTAGACTCTAAACCAACGTTCCGAACCGTTCACCGACAGGACTTGGGTGATTCCTGTCTGAGCCAGAGAGACGGGTAAGAACGAAGGTAACATAGTTCAACTCGTTATCAAACTACCTCGATATAATGACAAGTAACCAGACGACCAAGTGTTAGACGAAAGACCGACCAAGTCAGACTTGCTGGCCGAACGGCTAGGCTGATCGAACAGCCCAGCCGATCGGACACACCAGCCGATCGACCGGGCCAGCCGATCGGCTAGCGCATGACGTCTCACTTTTCCAAACTTTTGAGGTATAGTATTGATGAAGTAGTGTTCGATCGAATATGGCACTCGATTGGTGAACATTACTGTTCGGATCATGAGATACTATGCTTCAACACTTAATCGTTTTCATAACTCGTTTGTAGTAGGGAATGCCAGCCGATCGAACAGACTGTTCGATCGAGTGACATTCAGTTGAGGACCAATTCTGAAGTTTCTAGTCGATCGAGTGAGCTAGCCGATCGAGTGACCTAGCCGATCGAACGAACCGTTCGATTGATCGATTTGAAAGGTAAGAACACTTCAGTGTTCTCAAATACTGCAACAAAAACTTCAAAAGTTCAAATCTTCTAACACAAACATACCAAAGGAAGAAACAATCCACTCGAATGGTCCAGCCGATCGAGCCTACCGGCCGATCGAACAGGACTGTCCAACCGGACATACCAGCCGACCGAACACCCCGTTCGATCGAACCTGCCGTTCGATCCACCAGCCCATTCGATCCATTCACACTTGTTTACTTTTCTGCGTTACTGATTGTTGTGCTATCGAACTATTCAGGCTAATCTTACTCTCAGCGCTCCCTTCAATCCACAATCAATCACTGTGAGTATACTCAATCCCTTTTTGCTTTTAGCACTTTTGGGTGTTACATACGTTACCTATCAAATCACAATCAAACACAAACTATTTGAACGCTGACCATTTGCATGTGCTACTTGACTAAATGAATGCTGTTTATTATGTTTACACGTGGAGTGCTATCTACCTGCCTTAGCAACATAGTACTATAGTTTGGACTCAGCACCCGTTCACACGGGGGTTGTTAAGGACAATTACTTGCATGGATTACGGTGGTAATCATGTATTGCGAACCGTCTCGGACGGTCAACCCGCAGTCGTTGGTATCGATGGTCCCATGTCGATAATTAACATGCATCGTTTTCCTCTGTGTACGTGCCTGGTTATGCGTAAACTATTCGAACTCTATATGCTATTATTAAACTTGTGTGCTCACCTTTACATTTTATGTATTGACATTATTTTAACGTATGTGACAGGTAATTAGGATGCTTATCTGCTAGGAAAGCGAGGCTTGAATAAGTTTCTAGAAGCCCCCAACAAATAGTTGTCTGCCAAGAACAAGCGTCTAAGGCATAGTTGTCTGTAGATCTTGTCCTCTGGCATTACAGCCAGAAAGTCAACAGAATAGGGGTCTAGAAGCAGATAAACAATTGCTGTAATAATATTTGAATCTGAGTTGTCGGAACGGAATTTATTGCCTAGTTGCTTTCTATGATAACTTGTTTATTTATTTGGGATACGGTATGGGACGTATCATTTAACTGAATTTGTAATAATAGTTGTTGTGGAAACTTCTGGACAATCTGTTTCGCTCAGTGCCACGCCCCGATGATTCCGCCATCGGTTGGGGTGTGACAGATTGGTATCAGAGCCATAACTATAGGGAATTAGGCAGACACGACCTAGTCCGGGTCGCTGTCTTAGAGACCTAGACTATAGTTAGAAACCAATAGACCCAGTTTATATGCTTATTCCGTAATTCTTCACTATCACTGCACTCAAATTTTTAACTAACGTCAGGCGATTCAGTCAGGAATAGGTGTGAAAACCGCAAACTCCCGACTAAATTTCCTGACTTATGGGGATTTTACTCCTTCATCTCAATATTTTCGCCAACAAACAAGGAGAATTATACCAAATCAGGTGTGAAACCCCCATTTTGATGAAAATTCTTCTCGATTTTACTAAAAACAAGGAAGAAATTGCTAAGCCAATGGGTGAAACCCTCACCTTAGCAGTTTGTTCTGTATTTTGTTCATCTCACCAAGGCTCCGACGGACTCCAACGATCTGAACTCACAAGTATGACCTAGGGAACGCATGTGGAATGCCCAAGAATCGAGGCAGAAACACGAACTCTAGAGTCGAAAGTGATAACAAGTTTACTGTGAATAGTCGAGTTGCCTTGGGTAGTCGATGTCTAGTAGCCGCAGACAATCTACCTCTCGATTTCTATGTGTTTCGATTTTGAGAACCGAAGTCGCGTACTCTGATGACTTGTTGGTTTTATGTGTTTTTGTGTGCTTTCTCTGTTTTGTGTTTGTATTTGCTTTCTCTGTTTTATTTTGAGGTAATATTCAATTTTACTACCACTACGATCAACACACACGACTCGCATTTGCTGATTCTATCTCAATTCGACACCCAGTTATCCCAAATCTAGACGATACCATGCTATGTTATGTTATGCTATACGACTAAGTTAGACTATACTATATTATGCTACTCGATGTGCTATTCGCGATCGCTATATTCAAATACTCATAAACTTAGAAGCAGTCAGGAAACGGAATGTGCTACTGTATACCGATAAGAGAATTACGTGACAATAACTGCTTCAGTGATTAAGTGCCTAGGTATTTGCGTGTTTTTGTGTTTTGTGCTCTAAGTACTTATGTGCTTCTGTTACCTACGTGTTCTATGTGCTTCTGTGCTTATGTGTATCTAGGGTTATGTGATTATGTGACTATGTGATACGTGATTCGACGTGATTCTAAGCTTTAGTAGTCTAGACGTGTGAGGTGAGATTCGATTTTGTTGTGTTGAGTCTCGTGACGATGTCTAATGCAGACCATGTCGTCATCTGGATCCCGACACCGTTTGACTCGCCAAGAGAAGAGAGACCGACGTCTCGCTGCGATCATCTCCAAAACCGTGGCGAAAGCTGTGAGTGAGGTGTATGAAAACGCTAGTAAGTCGTCAGAAGAATCCCGAGCTGAAATCCCTAACGAATCGAGCAAGGCTGCTTTCAGCTTCAAGCAGTTCAAAGCATGCGGACCAAAAGAGTTCACTGGCGAAGATGGTCCAACAGCCATGTTTCACTGGATCGACTCGGTCGAAGTCACTCTGCGCCAAAGCGGATGTCCTAAACATCTCCGCACTCTCAATGCTACAGGCGTCTTCAAGTCCCGTGCTCTAGACTGGTGGACGGCCGAACGAAACAAGCGCGGAAATGATGCAGCTTACGGGCTATCATGGAAGGAGTTGAAAGCGATTATGATCGAAGAATTCTGCCCTCCTCATGAGCGCCAAAAGCTGGAGGACGAGTTCTGGGGAATCAAGCAGAAGGATGGAGACAACGCTGCTCTCACTGCTCGCTTCAAGCAGCTTAGCATTATCTGTCCTGACCAAGTCAAGACCTCCGATCAAGCCATCGAGAAGTACATTCGAGCTCTGCCCGATTGTGTAGCCGACTTTGTTCACGCCACCAAGCCAGCAACGATCGAAGAAACCTACCTACTCGCCGCTGAGATCAATGATAGGCGAGTAAAGGCTGGTTTCTAGGATAAGCAAACCAAGTCTCTGCATCAAGCCACTACAGTACCCACCGACAACACCACTGCTCAAGCCTCCAAGTCTTCAAGAAGAAGGAAGAAGAACAACAGCTCCAGCAACAAGAGTTGTGCTGCCGCAACAACCGCTACTCCACTACAAGTTGTACCAGCTCAACAGCAGCAGCACCAGCGCTCAGCTCCAGTGATCAATGCACCGCCAGCAAAACGTGCATACACCGGCCCTCACCCACTCTGCCTGACATGTTCGTATCATCATCCAGTGGGTCTAGCTTGTCGTTTTTGCGCTCACTGCAACCTTTACGGTCATTTCACTGCGAACTGTCGCTATGGTCCTCGTCAAGCCCCAGTTCAAGCTACTGTCAACCAAGCTCTACTCCCCGCCCCTCAAGGCCAACAAGCAGCTCAAGCACCAGCAGTCAATGCGCGAGTCTGCTTTGCATGTGGTGACCCTAACCACTTTGCAAACAGGTGCCCGAACAGGGTGGTTAAGCAAGAGCCCCAGCAGCAACAACAGCAGCAGCAACAACAGCAGCCTCAGCAACAGCAGCAAGCAGCCCATGCCCGAACCTTCAACATCAATGCCCGCCAGGCTCAGGCGGATAACAACGTGGTTAATGGTACGTTCCTTGTGAATGGTATTTATGCATCATGTTTGTTTGATACTGGAGCCGATAACTGCTTTGTGTCATTTGAATTCGAGAAGCTCCTTAGTCGTAAGCGCTCTTATCTGTCCTCGTCATTCGAAGTCGAAGTCGCTACAGGAAGAACTATTGCCGTTAATTCAGTACTCTGTGATTGTACGCTCGAACTCAACAATCACATCTTCCCAATCGACCTTATTCCGATGCAACTCGGAAGCTTTGATGTCATAATAGGCATGGACTTTCTTCGTGAAAACCATGCTGAAGTTGTGTGCTTTGAAAAGATGATTCGATTCTCGCTCGCAAATGGTGATCTCCTATGTGTATACGGTGAAACAACGTCGAAAGGTCTCAAGCTTATGTCGTGTATTCAAGCCAGCAAGTATCTCCGCAAGGAATACCGAGCCTTCTTGGCCAACATTGTAGTAGCAGAGAAGGGAAAGAAAAAGAAAGTTGAAGTTAAAGATGTTCCAGTGGTTCGTGAATTTCCTCAGGTGTTCCCTGATGATCTTCCCGGACTACCACCTAGTCGTGATATCGACTTTCGTATCGACCTCATTCCTGGAGCTAACCCCGTTGCCAAAGCCCCTTATCGACTCGCTCCATCGGAAATGAGGGAACTCTCGAACCAACTCCAGGAATTACTCGAAAAAGGCTTTATTCGCCCAAGCACCTCTCCTTGGGGCGCGCCAGTCCTTTTTGTCAAAAAGAAGGATGGATCGTTCCGGATGTTCATCGACTATCGGGAGTTGAATAAGCTAACCATTAAGAACCGATACCCCTTACCCCGAATTGACGATTTGTTTGATCAGCTACAAGGTGCAGCATGCTTCTCTAAGATCGACCTACGTTCAGGATATCATCAACTATGGATTCAAGAGGAAGACATACCCAAAACTGCTTTTCGAACCCGTTATGGCCATTACGAATTTGTTGTTATGCCCTTTGGTCTAACCAACGCACCCGTGGTTTTTATGGACCTAATGAATCGCGTGTGTAAGCCTTATCTTGACCGTTTCGTCATCGTGTTCATCGACGATATCTTGATCTATTCCAAATCGAAAGCCGAACACGCGCAACATCTACGTTTGGTTCTCGAGTTACTTCAGGGAAACCAACTCTATGCCAAGTTCTCCAAGTGCGAATTCTGGTTGGAGGAGGTTCAATTTCTGGGTCACATAGTGAATAGTCGGGGTATCCATGTCGATCCTGCAAAGATTGAAGCTGTCAAAAGCTGGATTACGCCTAAGAACCCGTCTGAAGTTCGTTCTTTTCTCGGACTAGCGGGCTATTACCGACGGTTTATTGAAGGATTCTCTAAGATCGATGTGCCGCTTACTGCTCTTACGCATAAGGACAAGCCTTTTGTGCGGGGAAACGCACAAGAGACTGCCTTTCAAACTCTCAAACATATGTTGTGCAACGCACCGATTCTTACGCTGCCCGACGGAAGCGACAACTTCATTGTCTACTGTGATGCTTCTAACCTTGGTCTCGGTTGTGATCTTATGCAGCGAGACAAGGTTATAGCCTACGCATCTCGTTTGTAGTAGGGAATGCCAGCCGATCGAACAGACTGTTCGATCGAGTGACATTCATTTGAGGACCAATTCTGAAGTTTCTAGTCGATCAAGTGAGCTAGCCGATCGAACGAACCGTTCGATCGATCGACTTGAAAGGTAGGAACACTTCAGTGTTCTCAAATACTGCAACAAAAACTTCAAAAGTTCAAATCCTCTAACACAAACATACCAAAGGAAGAAACAATCCACTCGAATGGTCCAGCCGATCGAGCCTACCGGCCGATCGAACAGGACTGTCCAACCGGACATACCAGCCGACCGAACAGCCCGTTCGATCGAACCTGCCGTTCGATCGACCAGCCCATTCGATCCATTCACACATGTTTACTTTTCTGCATTACTTATTGTTGTGCTATCGAACTATTCAGGCTAATCTTACTCTCAGCGCTCCCTTCAATCCACAATCAATCACTGTGAGTATACTCGATCCCTTTTTGCTTTTAGCACTTTTGGGTGTTACATACGTTACCTATCAAATCACAATCAAACACAAACTATTTGAACGCCGACCATTTGCATGTGCTACTTGACTAAATGAATGCTGTTTATTATGTTTACACGTGGAGTGCTATCTACCTGCCTTAGCAACATAGTACTATAGTTTGGACTCAGCACCCGTTCACACGGGGGTTGTTAAGGACAATTACCTGCATGGATTACGGTGGTAATCATGTATTGCGAACCGTCTCGGACGGTCAACCCGCAGTCGTTGGTATCGATGGTCCCATGTCGATAATTAACATGCATCGTTTTCCTCTGTGTATGTGCCTGGTTATGCGTAAACTATTCGAACTCTGTATGCTATTATTAAACTTGTGTGCTCACCTTTACATTTTATGTATTGACATTATTTTAACGTATGTGACAGGTAATTAGGATGCTTATCTGCTAGGAAAGAGAGGCTTGAATAAGTTTCTAGAAGCCCCCAACAAATAGTTGTCTGCCAAGAACAAGCGTCTAAGGCATAGTTGTCTGTAGATCTTGTCCTCTGGCATTACAGCCAGAAAGTCAACAGAATAGGGGTCTAGAAGCAGATAAACAATTGCTGTAATAATATTTGAATCTGAGTTGTCGGAACGGAATTTATTGCCTAGTTGCTTTTTATGATAACTTGTTTATTTATTTGGTATACGGTATGGGATGTATCATTTAACTGAATTTGTAATAATAGTTGTTGTGGAAACTTCTGGACAATCTGTTTCGCTCAGTGCCACGCCCCGATGATTCCGCCATCGGTTGGGGTGTGACAATCAACGTGCCAGTCGATCGGCTAAGATTTGTCTTTTAGTGCCTTTGTTGAAGTGCAAGTTGATCGAACAACATTTGTCGTGTAATAATTTTGTTCGAACAAGCGAGTCTTTTGTAGTGTCAACCGATCGGCTAGCAGGTTCTCAACCGATCGTGTAGCAGTTCCCAACCGATCAAACAGCTTTCCTGTCAAAAAGCTAACCGATCGAACAACAAAGATCCCGACCGATCGAACAGTACCCCTGACCGATCGAACAACATCCTGTCCGATCAACCAGCATACTGTCCGATCGATCAACCTCCCATCCGATTCAGGTTGTTGGATAAAGTTTAAACTGATTGTGTGTTTGTTTGTTTGCAGGTGATTCGAGGTGATTTTCAAGGCGCAAATATCAAGAAGTTGGAATTTTGTAGACTTTGAGCTAAAAATAAAAAAAATTAAAAAAAACAATTTTTGAACCAAGTCGTTTAACAAAGAATTTGTGGTTAAAAATGTTTAACAAACAGGAAAACACTAAACTTGAAAGAATTAATAGTTGGTTTGATATGAATTGGCAATACAGGAAAGAAGATGAGAAAAGGGATGCTTGGATTAAAAGAGCTGAATACTTTTTGTGTAAAAAATTTGAAAAGTTTGATGATTTGAAAGAGAGATATTATGAATTGCTTGATAAGTTGAAAAGGTATGCGATTAAGATGACAGATGCTGAAAAGATATCAAAATTTGCAGATGCTTTACCTTTGGAATGGGATGAGTTTTTAGGAAAATTGAAAAAGGATTCTAGGTTCTCAAAATTTAATCCATATGATTTCATTAGAGAGCTTAAAAAACACAATGATGAGAATGAAGAGAAAAAGAAAGAGTTAATAAAGGAATTAGAAAGAAGTTCAAAATATATAAGTTTGAATGTGATTCTTGAAATAATCAAAAGAATTGAAAATGGTCTTAATGTAAGAAGTAGGATGAAATATGATTACAAGAGAGGTTGTTTTTTAAATGAAGATTTGAATCCTGCTGATATGGTTAAAATTTTTCTTGCAGGAACGTCAAAGATTGAAGAATCCAAGAAAGATGAAACTTCAAAATGTTAAGTTGTGTGCTCAAAATGCGAAAAATCTGCAGCAGACAATGTCAAACTTTTGAAGGATGTAGAGAGTTTGACATTGGAAAACAAAACTTTGAAGATTGAGAAGAAAGCTGATGATGAACAGATTCTGGAGTTGCGCTTGAACTGTGAAAAACTGAAATCTGAAAATGACAAACTTTTGAAGAATATTGAGAGTTTGTCATTAGAAAACAAAGATTTTGAAAAAATTAAAAGTGAAAATAAAGATGTTTCTTGGATAAAGCTGGAAAACAAAGTTTTGAAAGAAAAAGAAACAGAATTTCAAAATCAAATAAAAATTTTAGAAAATGAAAAATCAATTTTTGAGAAAAACAAAATTGTGAATGAAAAGGCAATCAATTCTCATCTTGAGAAAATCTCTCAGCTTGAAAAAGAAGCTGAGAATTCAAGGAACAAAAATGATGAACTTGAAAAGAAATTGAAAGGCTTTGTGACTTCATCATTATTATCAAATCTTGTATGTCCAAAATCAATCAATTCTGTTCCGATAAGTAACAATGTCACAAATGTTGAAAAAGTCAAAATTGAAGATTGTGATGATAAAACTGATGATGAAAATGAGAAAAGAAAAATATTTTTAGAATTAAAAGAAAAATTCAAAAATACTGTTTTACATTCTACTGAAATAGGTGAATGCTCAAAGCAAAAACCTGTTAAGAAGAGTGTAGAACAGAAACAAAAAATTTAAAATTTTAAAAATGAAAATAAAAGCTCATCAGTTCAGTCATCCAATCATTATGAAAAATCACAAAAATTTAAAAATCAAAACTCACAAAAAGTTGGTAATAAGTGTTGCAGGTTTGACCACAATGCTCAAATGCCAAATCAAGGATATAAGAGGAGAAATGACTACCACAAGGCAACTCAATGTTATGATCTAAGTGTGTGGTATGAAAATGGTGTGAGGTATGAAAGTGGTGAAAGGTGTGATAACAGAGTGTGTTACACTTGTGGCTATCAAGGACACATTGCTGTTAACTGCCAAAGCCAAAGATTTGAAACGAGAAGGTGCTATGAATGCCAAATCAGAGGACATATTGCAAGAGATTGCCCAATGAGATCAAAGGAAAGATCGAGGGCTAAATCTCAGAAAATGGAAAAGAAATCGGTCAATGTCAAGCCCAAAGCACAGAAAGTTCAAGAACCTAAAGTTCACGAACAGAAAGTAAAGCTTTCACAAGGGCAGAAAGACAAACTGAGGAAGAAAAGGAAGAAGGCAAGAGAGTATCTGGAAATGATTTTGTCCTCGGATACAGCAAGAAAATCAGAGAAGAGTTCTGATAAATCATTTTGCTCTCCAAAGAATGACAAATCAAGCAAAACGAATTCATCAGATGCAAATCTGAGGACAGAATGGAGTGTTAAGAAAGAAAAAGTTCCTAGCGATGAATTTGTTTCTTTGGAAGCAAGGGAGCCACGTGTTGGCGTTGAATCTGACTCATCAAAGTCAGACAAGCCACATTCAGGCAATGATTCTGGTTTGTCAAAACCAGAAGAGCCTTTTGTTGAGGTAAAAACTGTCAAACCCAAGGCTGGTCAAGCTTGGGTAGATCTTTTCAAATGAAAAACCTAACTTGCCGGAACTCCCAGGTTGGTAAGTGGGGAGTAGGAATCGGCATCTTTCTTGAGAAATTCACAGGTTGGTAACTGTGCTATTTCGACTTACTTGTGGTTAATCTGGGACATTAAGTTGTACTTGATTTTCTACATGTGATTGTGTTGAGAAAATCGGGAAATGTTAAATTCCTACATGTGATGGAAGAAAACAAGGTGATGAAACCCCAAGTTTGTGAAAAGACAAATAAAACTAATTTTCCGGAAAAACCATTTTGATTAAAACAAACTTAAGTGTTTTGAGATCATAATGGGAAAATAGTTTGTTGTCAGGAGGAGTTCTGATTGTTTATGCCAAGTGGATGGCGAATTGAGGCAATTCTCATCAGTTTGTCATGTTATTTGTACAGTCTATTGTTTTCAAATTTTCCCGGAAAATCAAAATTGAAATATATTTTGATTTTAGGGGGAGTAAGAAAATTTTTAGAAAATTTGAAAAATACAAAAACATGATAAAATCAGAAAATGCCAAAAACATTGAAAAATCAAAAATGAGTTTTGTTGAGAAAAGAGGAAATGATTGTACATTAGTGGACTATCATAGCATGCTAAAGAAATGAAATGTCAAATGTGATAAACGGTCTCACTAAGGATATGACGATAGGCTCAGCTAGACTAGTAGATTTGCAATAACGATACAAACCTAAATGAAAAAAGCCTAGTTCTAGTGGGAAACATGGTTGAAAGCATAGTACTTAGTTTTGTCCTTCGTGATTGTGTACCTACTCAGTAATCGCTGAATGCTAAAAAGAGCATAAAAACCAGTTTGTTTGTGAACTTTCACAACTTGCTGAAAAAGTCGCTGTGCTTGTGCATTTTATTTGCAAAGATTTAAACTTGTTTTATTTCTTTATTTTGTTTAAGCATTGGACATCCTCTGCGTATACGTGAGTATCGACCTGGATGTTATTGCCTAAACGTTCTACTTTATTTTCTTTGGTGTTTCGTTTAAGCTTTGGATCACCTCTGCGTATACGGAAGTATCGACCTGGTGGTTAAAGCCTAAACAATTTCAACTTGTTTTTATCTTCTTATTTTGTTTAAACATTGGACTTTCTCTGCGTATACGAAAGTATCGACCTGATTGTTAATGTTTAAACATTCTGCTTTGTTTTCGCACATATCACAATTGATAAAAGTTTAAAGGCATTACTTGAGTTAGTGTATTACATGATGAGGGGATATGCTGAGATCGTGGGGTCCATAAGAATTTAGTGCAAAATTAATATACCTTAACATATCGGTAAGCATTTCGAAAGTTTTTAGATTGAGCTTAAGAGGACAACTATATCGTCAATCTACGTGAATCGTTTAGAACTTAAAATGATTAAAGCTTAACGGTGCTAGTGATTTGTCTCATGAACTGATATGATCCTCTTACACAAACTCACAAAAATATTATCTGTATATATTTCTTTACTGTATTTCATTCAAAAACAAAAATCCAAAAATATTTTCGGAGTGTTTTAGCATAAATTTTTGAAAATACAAAAAGATTTTCGACAATTGATGTTGAAGAGCTGATATTCAAAATTCTAAGTGCTAAACATGATGAATTGGATTGGGAAAGTTTGTTGAAAAACTTTGAATGTTATATACAAATGTTTTTGAAAGATTGTGTACTTAGTTAATCAAGGTCATTCACTTGAATTTGATGTAACTATACAGTTTGATGAATGGATGATTTCTACCAGTAAGTTTCTTAAAGTCTAAGTGTTATAAATTTGTGAAACTTATGTTGAGGTAGAGGATGTGCAGGTTAACCAGGTTTCAAATCCTGAGCAGATGCAGAACAAAGCCAGAAATTGACCCTGCACTTGTGAACCGGTGAAAGCCAGACTACGATCCCGACAGCTGAGTCTAAGGGGGAGTCTGAAGACAAGCTCAACGCAACGGAGAGCGTGCATTCAAAGAGCCAGATAACTATCTTGGAGGAGCCTGTATCCGGAAAGCCAGGTGTCGATCCCAAAAGCACGGAAGCTTGACGAAAGGGGGAGCCTGAAGGAAGAGTCTATCGAGAGGGAGAAGCTGAAGCAGAAGACAGATCCACGGGATTCTGTTCGAGCAAGAGGGAGTCTTTGGTTGCTGATGATATCAAACCTTCAAGAAGACTCAGAGAGAGAGAGAAAGACAAGTCGCTACGAGCTTGACTATGGATTGACTGCGGCAATATCCAAGGGGGAGTCTGTTAGTGCATGTATGTCTATCGCCTCCGTCAATCCAGTCCGTAGCTGAATACTGTTTAATTCTAGGCTTTATGTTGTAATTAGTAAAGAAAAGGCAAGGTGGCATTATTGTAAATAAGAGGGAATCTCTTATAATCCTTGGCCTATAAATAGGAGCCTTAGGGTTTAGATTTAGGACTTTTGGCCATTAGAGACTTTGAGAGCTTTGGTGCTTAGAGAGAGAAACTAGAAAGAGAAAGTGGCAAAACGTGATTCTCGGAGCTTGTAATCGTCAGATCATCAATAGAACCACCGATTATTGTACGTCCCGTGTGTTCGGTCATGCACGTTCACGGATTCCGCACGTCGAACGTGTCGTTACGCAATCGATTCGGAGACGAAAACCGGACCTACAGCCCGCCACGAGGCTCTCGTACGATTCTAGCACAGAGGCTAAGAACACCATTTGCTGTTTCGCAGATTTTTCACTGAAGTTTTGAGCGTTTTTCAGATCCACAGCAATGTTGCATTGAAACAGATTCTTTGATGCAGATTGATTTGAAGTACTTGATGATGAACCACCATGATAGCCACTACTAGGAGTTTCATGATTCACAGTGTTTGAATTTTCTGCAGAAAATGCTGTCTTTGGTGATGCAGATTTCGGAATCATGCTTCCTCTGTAATACAACTCCACATTCTGCTGATAAGATGAGTTGTTGACTTTGCTGGCTTTCTTGATCTCTAACTCATGACTCTCCAGTCTTTCGATAAGCAGATCCACTGTCAAAACTTCTGGCGGCTTGATGGTGTTCCTTTGGCAAAATATTGCCAGTCTTGCTCATTTGGCAGCGAGTCAAACAATTTGTCAACCAACTCGTCTTGAGTATAAGTGATTCCATGTCTTGCCAGCTCCAATTTCAGATGCCCGAATCTCTCAATCATCTTGGAAACAAACTCGTTCTTTATACAACCAAATAAATCAAACTCTTTTCTTAACAGTTTCTTTTTGTTTTTGACTATCTCAGCACTACCTACACATTTAACCCTCAGTTTCTCCCAAAGATCTTTTGAATTTTCATATTCAATCATGAAATTATATCATCTCTCACAGACTAATGAATCAACGGGACGCACTTTTGTTCAGCAACATATCTTTCAATCTCATCATTATCTGTCAAACTTTCACCAAACTGTGCTCCTCTAATGTATCCAATCTTTAAACTCTTCCAGCTTGGATATGCAAAAGCTTGAAGCCACTCGTCAAACCTTGTAGCCCACCTATTGTAATCTTCAATTGCCATCAGTTTGGGAAGTTTGTTGTATGTCCCATAAGCACTCTCTACACTCAAAGCATCATTGAGAGTTTTCTTTGCACTCGATGTTGGTGTAGTTTCATTCGTGTTACTTGATGTGCCATCTCCCGAACCACCAGTAAATGCAAACACATCACAGAACGGATTCATGAAATCATCCATTTTTCAAGTACCTGAAACAATCAACAAACACTTAGAAAAGTTTTTGGATTTTATCACTTTCAAACGAAATTAGTTCAGACGTAATTATGAACTTCAAACAGAATAACCCTTCACACGGAATTACTTGTTCACACTGTTTCAAACGGAATTACCAAGCAGAATCTAATTCCGTGCGGAATTAAACTGATTTCAAACGAAATTAATCACTTGGAGCGGAATTAGTAATTCCGTTTGAATGTTTCAAACGAAATTCAGTTTCAAACAAAATTAACAGCACTTTTCAAACGAAATTTGACCCAAAGTGTAATTCCGTGCGGAATTACAGTGATACTTTCAAACGAAATTACTATGACGTCAGCATTTTCAATCACTCCTTCACCCGGAATTAGCAAATTTTAACTGATTTTGTTCGAATTAAGGTCTAAATCTTTCAAGGATTAGTTAAAACCCTGTTTTACGTGATATATGTGAGTTTTATGCCATTTTAACTGTTAAATCTAGCTCAAAACAGAAAAGAATGAGTAGAAGAAAAAGAATCCGGTGAAATCAAGCTGAATTGGTATGAACTCCTTGTCCTGAGCTCTGATACCACTTGTTGGATCGTCGTGTGACCCTAAACAGTTAGTTTGAGTAGCTCATCATCAAATACAAAGGCGGAATCAATGTAGATGATGTCAAACAGCTTGTTCCTTTCTAATTTTCCTCTTATATATCAATCCTGAGCTTCTTACAATTCTGATAACAATTCGGCAGCACCTCGGCTCTCAAACACTAATTCTGTATGAAATGAATCAGGGACAACATGTATATATAGATGAGTAATTCCGCATGAAACTGTTCCAAGCGGAATTACATGTTTACACGAAATCAGTAATTCCGTGCGGAATTACCTAATTCCGTATGAAACATCTAATTTCGCTTGAAATGACTTTTAGATCATTTCATGCGAAATTACCTTACAACATTGTTTCTCGATTTCCGTGCCCTGATCTAACTAGTACAATACAAGACTCTATAAAGACGAAGTTAACAGACATCAGTGCACCAACACAAACCGAGACCACAGACGCACAACAAAAATTTTTAAAATACAAAACAATAAACCCCAATACAGTACACCAAGAAATACACTTATGAACGAAAAATAAACCCGAAACACTACTCTTCGTTCTCACAAATACCATAACTTTATAGACTTACCTTCCATTAGACAACTCTGTTGTCTTCACCACTTCTTTTTCAGCACCTTCATTTTTTTCTTCTGCAGCGAAACATCAAAAGCTTAATATTACCGTTTGCCTTCTATTTCGATGTAAATCAATTGTTTCATTAACATCTTATATAAGTAAGAACTTGATTGTAAACACAAATTATCATCATCAAGAGTCTTTTACATAGCGTTGGAAGACAAAGGAACATAAAATGAGCAGATGTTACCTCCACTTGAAGGCCCTTGCATCTCCAACATAGTGATTTAAAGGCTAGTGTTGTATTCTCTCCACCAGATTTAAGACGGGATATGATTTTAGGAGCCGAATGTGCAATAGCATCAGGTTTAGCCCTCTTAAAATCTTCCACTTCAACAAAAGTCTGTAGAGGATTTGTTATATTTATGTTTTTTTGTTTCCAAAATAGCAGTAACAAAGATAAACGCAAAAACTCTATTAAGTTGCAAGTCAAGATCTCAAAATACCTGATTTCCATGGGCTGAGATCAAATGAATTTTAAAAAACTCTAGCTTATAATATGAACTCTCGTTTCCTGAAACTTGATCTTTCTGCAGTTCCACTTCTGAGTTTGGACCATCTTGGGATGGTCCCGGTTCATACCTATGGCCATTGATGACGTCTAAATCTTCTTCTTTGCCTTCAACAATATGCAAAAACAAATTTACAAATCCAAACACAAAAAACGAAAATCTTACCAGTGGGATCCTAAACGAATGTTTATTCAAGAAATCGTATGAAATTGAACCTGCATTATATGAAATCGAACCCTAAACACATGGTATAATATGAAATCATACGAAATCGAACCCACCCTCGAGATGACACTGATCCTCCAATACAGCATTTGCATGAATCATCGCGATTGAAAACACACCCTCCTCTTTAGTTGATACGGTCCATACTTTACCCGACCCAATCTGTGAAGACTACTCAAACAAAACCACGTTCATTTATTGCATTTTATACATAAACAAAAATATATACAATCCTATCTAATCACGATAACCAATCTGGTAATAAGCAAGGTTTAATCTCTTTTTAACTATGTTTAAGTGGTCATTCAAAACAATTATTTTCATTCAAAACAAAGGGATAAATGAAAATCGAACCAAACAAACTAATATACAGCATACCTGTTGAAATCAAATGAAGAGGAAACTGATCGAAGAAAAAAGAGCAAAAAACATCGCTCCAATCACTGGAAAATAAATGGATGAAATAAAAAAGAACAAAGCGAATGAATACTATCGATAAATACATACACACAAAAAGTAGATTAACGAAGAAGATAGTTAATAATCTAAAGAAGATTTGTTACATGTTTGTTGAATCATCAGGACGTTGATGAATCCAGTAGAAGCAACGATGAATGGGATGGAAGGAGGCTAGGGTTTAGAAAATAGAGGTTGTGAAGTATTGTTGAAGATAATATATACTATCCATTTTTAGAATTGGGTTACCCGAATTAAAAATGGATCCCGCCTCCAAACTCTCCCGGATCCCGCGTCCATCATTGGTTTTGGTTTGTGTTTTGTGAAATTTGGTTTGTTTATAGAGAATGAGATGAATTCCTCCCAAAATCACCCTCTACTCCAACACAGCATTTGCCTGAATCATCGCGATTGAAAACACACCCTCGTCTTTAGTTGATACGGTCCATACTTTACCCGACCCGATCTGTGAAGACTACTCAAACAAAACCAAGTTCATTTATTGCATTTTATATACACACAAACAAAAATATATACAATCCTATCTAATATCACAATAAACACGATAACCATCTGGTAATAAGCAAGGTTTAATCTCTTTTTAACTATGTTTAAGTGGTCATTCAAAACAGTTATTTTCATTCAAAACAAAGGGATGAATGAAAATCGAACCAAACAAACTAATATACAGCATACCTGTTGAAATCAAATGAAGAGGAAACTGATCGAAGAAAAAAGAGCAAAAAACATCGCTCCAATCACTGGAAAATAAATGGATGAAATAAAAAAGAACAAAGCGAATGAATACTATCGATAAATACATACACACAAAAAGTAGTTTAGCGAAGAAGATAGTTAATAATCTAAAGAAGATTTGTTACATGTTTGTTGAATCATCAAGATGTTGATGAATCCAGTAGAAGCAACAATGAATGGGATGGAAGGAGGCTAGGATTTAGAAAATAGAGGTTGTGAAGTATTGTTGAAGATAATACATGCTATCCATTTTTAGAATTGGGTTACCCGAATTAAAAATGGATCCCGCCTCCAAACTCTCCCGGATCCCGCGTCCATCATTGGTTTTGGTTTGTGTTTTGTGAAATTTGGTTTGTTTATAGAGAATGAGATGAATTCCTCCCAAAATCACCCTCTACTCAACCAATGGATGCCACATAAGCAAAATTGCTCCACTATCTAATGACACATGGCCCAAATTATCTCATTTATTAATATATATAGATTAGAATTTTTATGTCTCAATTAAATCTCTAATTATGTTAGCCTTTTCATCACTAGTGCCTCTTCTATACATAGTAGGTTATGTGTCTCATTTAAAATGTGCTAGAAAAACAGAAGTAGGAAAGATACAAGAAAAATACATGTATACATGAATAGTTTATAGAGATACTAGAAGGCTCATGTGTTGTGTACTTAGAGAGATAAGTTTTTTCTATTCGATTCCGTCACCTTCGTATCCTTATTTTTCCACAAGTTCTAACACTATAATTCTATCTGGTGTAACCTCGGGTGCGTAGCTATTTCTGGCACTACAGATTGCTTTGGCTATTTTACCCTGAAAGACAGACGTGTTATCTTTAGTAGAGGCGCGAAATATGTTTTTAGGGAAACGTGTTGAACACGTGCCTCAGCCACAACCGTCAACACCCGTTTGTTCGTTCTTGCAGCGAGGGAGACTACACGAACATCTTATTGAAGACTACGCAAAGGATCGTACAAAAAGATATGATTCATACTATTCTTGAAGAATACGGTTTGAATCGATTTGTTTACATGCATTGTATTATATTTATTTCGTTTAGATTTGTTCATGGTACATGCTCTATAATTTTCCAAGATGTATAAAGAGAGTATCTTTAGTTTTTTATTTATATAATTTTATTAGTATTGTGAGCCATGTCCTATAATGTAGTGTAAAATATTAAATTTTGAGGCGCTCTCATTTTACTGAAAAAATAAGTTAAAAATCTGCCAATGACGATAACTTAATGAATCAAAACCTACTGAATTCCGTTTGCATAACAAATCAAAACGTTACCCATTAAATTTCCGTCACATCTCGTGGAAGAATCCCACTAGTTTGTTAAAGTAGATACACGTACTTTCTTTTGTAAAGATATTTAAATATAGGGAAATATATTAGTTATTGCAACGATATGGGACGTAGGGATCGGTCATTTGCCGGTTTCATTTTTATATTATCTTATTTGTATGATGCCATATAATGTTATAAATGATATATTTATGTAGTATGTTTAAAATCATATATACAGCCTGGACAAATGAAGAATAAACAAAGAGAACAAAGACTATTAAAGAAAATGCATGAAAACATCAAGAGATTTTTCTAGTAAGCTTGAATATATCATATCAAGTATCTTGGATTGGAAGTCACTTGTACTAGAAGTGTGCTTAATTAAACGAGAACCAATGATATTATGGCTTATTTTATTGATAGGTTAATACGCTATATGTTTAATCACTAATTCATTGTTAAATAGGTGAATATACTATTTGTAAAACAATTAAATTGTAATAGTATACCTACTAGTGAAATATGTATACGTCTGTGATAAAGTATTTCTTATCTATTTAATATTGTCGTTCATTTCAACTCTTAACACTAAATATATTTGTAAAAATATAGTGTGGTTAAACTAAGAGCACTAATTTTTTTGCAAAGATTTCAAGGTTTAGTCTTTTGATTTGTTTGATGAAGACTTTTTTATGTGGTGACATCTTTGTAATTATAAAAACATGTTGTATTCATTGATTAATATGGTACATTTTTTTCGAACGGTCAACGAAAAGCGAAAATTTTATTAAAAACTAAACAAGAGCGTCTAGCCAGCAGCTAGGCCACCCAAACCGACCAGAAAAAAGGAACAAAACCTCCAAAACCATACAAAAATTAAGTTTTAAAAACTCTAAAATTCCTCCAATCTTCCATGAATGTTAACTAGTTAACACAAGTAAACATATATATATATATCTGCCATAAATGTGCTATACAGACGCAATGGCACATTCTTAATTAACGTATAAAACTTCGTATTCACAAGATACAGTCTATTGATTAGTATATACAAGGACACATCAGTGGTTACATTATTAGAAACTATAATGTAGCCAATGATTGAAACATGTATTCCGGTGAATACAATACTTGTATATATACATATAGTTTATTAAAGGATAAATCGAATTATAACATGAAAAGCTTTTAAGTAATTTGGTTCTTTACGAAAACCATTGTGTATCTAGTAACATTTGAATGAACTCTGTATTAATCACTAAAATTATAGCACTAAATAATACATATGTATTTATTTGTAAATGTGTGTATATATAATAGTTTTATTTTACGCTAATTAAACACAATAGCATGTGTGTTGATGTTCTTTTTAGAACCACTATTAACGAGTATTATGTTGAGAACTATAAGAACCATATAAAATATTTATCTTTTGTACATTTGAAGTGTAATACATAAGGGGGTTACGTAATGGTCCACCTCACTATAAAATATGGCTCTTCATTAGACAGTTGCTTAAAATGCCGCCTTTTATGTTATTCTCAATCAGAGACATCCCGGAGACAGATGAAACGGCTAAGTTAGGAAGAAGGCGGAAATCATGCATGGGATTCTTATAACGGCATGTTTGTGCGTATGGAGGGCTAGGAACGGGAAGGATTTTAATAACAAGGAATACGAGGTTGAAATTATTATCGGTGATATTAAATCTTTAGGTTTCCTTTGGTTAAAACATAGGTCTAGACACAAATCGATTCTTTGAAACAAATGGTGTATATATCCCTTATATGATGGGTTTGTAGTTGGTTTTGTGCAGTGTCTCCCCTTCTGTTTTGGTAGCGGCTACTCGGTGTGGGGGACGTCCCCACCACGTCGAGCCCCGGCGCCGTCCCAAACACCATTTCCACCGGCCTGGCGTCGTCCTAATCGTCCTCCACAAGTCGTTTGTGCCGGTCCTCTCTCTTCTTCTTTATACACACACACCTATACATACATGCATACATATATATATTTTAGGTCCATCCTCCATTTCCCTAGTTTCCTTCCCTTTGCCGCATCCTCACACCCATCCTACGTGGTGGAGCATCCTTTGAGTACCACCCGCCTCCCACACCGAGTAGCCTAATATTCCCCAAAAAAAAAAAAAAAAAAAAAAAAGTCTAAATCTAAATCAATCATAAATGTGCTATCTACATAAGTTTATGCAAGTTTCACAATTCTCAACATAATATGCTTTCTGAAAACAACACACACGTTATATATTTGACTATGTGAACACACTATTTGTTGGAATCGGGAACCTTATTATTCTGAGCTTTTACATCGAAACACGCCAAGAAATTATAATACCAACAACGTTGAAATTGAAAACTCAACATGCATGCCCATAACTCAACCTAATAATTGACCATTCTTTAATCTACGAATAATCTTCCATAATTCCTATTTGCATACCATGAATTATGTCATATGATATGATGATCACCTCATCACCATCTATGTTGATGATTAGATATACATGAGTTTTTTCCCAAACTAATTTAGATACAAAAAATATTTACTTATCTGGATACTTTGAAAAATATTTACCTATTTGGATACTTTTCTATATCCCTTTAATTTTTTTTTACCTAATTTATACATTTCTTTTTATTTTTCTACCCAAAGTAAAATTAGATTACTCACAGAATTAGAATCAGCAAAAATATGAGTAATTATTTTTTGTAAAAAAAAAATTCTGCAAATATTCAAAAAAAAAATCTGCAAAAATTCTACAAAAAAAATATGCGAAAAATCCACAAAAAATCTGCAAAAATATATTAAAAAATTCTACAATAATTCTGCAAAGTTAAAAAATAATCTGCAAAAAATATTATAAAAAAACCATATAATCTATGGGGTAATAGTTGGTGGATTTGATGGTCCACATTGTGTAGTTCATTTGGGGTTAATATCTATAAAAAACCAAACTACTTATACGTACAGAATATTGGAGAAATAATCACTATTAATAAAATTGAAATAATTAAAATACTTAGGATCTTTTCTCAAAACTCATATGTTTGCTGATTCTAATTCTGTGAGTAATATAATTTAACTTTGGGTAGAAAAATAAAAAGAAATGTATAAATTAGGTAAAAAATTAAAGGGATATAGAAAAGTACCCAAATAAGTAAATATTTTTCAAAATACCCAAATAGGTAAATACTTTTTGTATCTACACTTGTTTAGGAAAAAACTCAGATATACATCTCCAATAAGAGGACCCGGGGTGGTAGCGTGATGGCATAGTTTCACGAGTGAAACTTTGTGGAACACCGCCGCCACCCAAAGTTTCACCCACAAAATTTTATAACGCGTGAACTACATAACGCGTTGTAAACTTCAAAAGTCCAACTGTTGCCTACCCTTTTTGACCATTTTTTGAAACTTTGTGTATTGAGGAGTTGTACTCTAGTGCTGAGGAGTTGTACATTGATGTAATAAAAATAAAAAGGTTGTGAGTGATGACCATTTCCACTAAAAAAGGTTGTGAGTGATGGAAATAATGGTTGATGACATGGCAGAACCTGATTGGATGTTGTGAGTGATGGAATTGGGTGTGAGTTATTCCACCCCTACCCCCTAAGAAAAGGTATAATCTTGTTAATATATAATATATTGCCTAATTTTATTTGTTGGTAACATATAATATAATTACTATAAATTTATTATTATGGTGATTTTGGGATCTCAAGGCATAAAGTATGGTGATGCATGAGTCATTAATAGGGTTCGATGGGCTCGCCTCAGATCAATGTATCGAATTAATGAAATGTATCTGCAATAATTAAATGAACCAGGTACAAATATACATAAATTACATAGCTTTTTTTTAAAAGAAAACTTCGTTAAAACATACTTCCGACTTAAAAGGGCAAAAGGCTAAACAAAAACAAACCCCCGACTCAAACGGGCAAAGGGTAACAAATTACAACATATACAAAGGATATCTACACTATTCCTCCAATCTAATGTATTTATAAGAAGATCTATTTTTAACCCACCCGAAACCCCTTGATTTGATCTCCCCTAAAATATCTTGAACACTTCAGTTTAGCTGCTTGAAGATCAATTCATTTCTACCTTTCCAAATACACCAACAAAAGATCATCACCAGATCTTGAATAATTTTCTTCTCTTTCTTACACATTTGAGAGAAATTGTGTATCTCTGTAATGTCTTTGAAATCGAAAGAATATATAGGGGGAATTTTGCACCAAACATTAGAACCCAGCCAAACCCTATTGGCTACCGAACAAGCGGAAAAAAGATGATCCGTCGTTTCCTTAATTCTTCGCAGAACGGACACATAATTCATGAGATGTTCACTCCCCTTCTTCTTAAATTCACTATCGTAGCTAACCTGTCAAGATTGCCTCTCCAAGTCATTATGTTGCATTTAAGAGGAACCCAATTATACCATTCGAATTTAGGGAGGTTGTTCGTCCCTCTATCGTCAATTAACGCCCTTTTGACAGCCTTCACCGAAAACCGTCTGGTCACATCGCCTTTCCACAACCAAGAGTCCTTGTTACTGGAGAGGGTAACCGAATCAAGAACATTTTGACACTCCTGCCACTCCCTAAACTCCACATCCAAACCTAGCAGTCTCCGCCAGTTCCAAACACGACCGCCGAAAACCTGCTCCGAAGTAATCCTATTTGCAGCCCTGCACAATTCAAACTTCCCTAGACCGAACAGGAGATGCCATCTTTCCATGAAATGAAGAAAGCCCACCCAAGTATCTGTTGGAAAATTAGAATAATGTGAATGGAAATTTATTTAGTGATAATTAATGGACTCTTCATGGTGACAAACTCTTGAGTAGAGTTTTTATGTCACATGATTAGCTTTTATTAGAATTTTTATGTCTCTAATTAGATCACTAATTAAGTGAAACTTTTATTAGAGTTTTATGTCTCTAATAAATCACCAATTAAGAGTAACTCTTCACAAACCACATCTCTTGTAAAAATGGTAGGCTATGTGCCTCATTGGAATTATGAGAAAACTACAAGAAAAAAAAATATACATGAAGAATTCTTGGATAAATAGTGAAGACTTGAAGACCCATGTGTTGGGTACTTAGAGAGATATATTTTCTCTATTCAATTTAATCACCTTTATATCATTATTTTCCACAAGTTCTAACACTATAATTTTATCCGTCACTACAAGAAAACTGGGTTTTTAGTACGCACAAAAGGGTCCTAATATGCTATTTTATAGGACCTTTCATTTAATAGGACCAACGGTAAAAGCGTTTCATGTAAAGGGGTCGTAATAAGTCCCGGAACTAAAAAAGCGTCCTAACATCTCAAATGAGATTATGAAACCAATTTAATGGTCGCGTAATATGTCTTTGAACAACCAAAATAGTGTCCAAATAAAAACATATTAGGACACTTTCACGATGTTCTAACATGTGCTTACATACTTTTAATCTTTTGATACACTTACAAGCGTCCTTAGAAATTAATTGATAGGACCCTTATGATGTAACATTATAGCTAATTTAGTACTAAGAAAAGGGTCCTAATATACCAAATAAGATTATGAAACCAATTTTATGGTCGCATAACATGTCTATAGACAACTTAAATAGCATCCTAAAAATAACATATTAGGAAACTTCACTACAAAAAAAAATGTCATTTAATGACATACAAAAAGTGCCACAAAAAACAAATAAATGCCACCATAGACTCATGTAAGAATGAGTGGCACACAAAATAAGTGCCACTAGAAGCGCTGACGCTAAAGCCTTTTAGTGACACTTTTTCAATTTGCCACTTTTTTTTTTTGCTACAATATAAGTAATCCAAGTTTCATATCCATACTAGTTTTAGTGACACCTTTTTTTGCCACTACAAAAATATCTTTTGTGACACAAATTTTGTGTCGGTAAAACCTGTTTCTAGTTAAATATGTGTACTATCTTTAGTGGCACATAATCTTGCCATAAAAATCATATTATTTGCAATCTAAATTACAAAACAAAAGTTCAATAAAACTATAAATGTAGAAACCATAATATTATAACTTCAATAATAAATTCAATCCGAAACATATTCCAAATGTTAGCAAAACAATGTGTAATAAGTAACTATTCCAAACTCCAATTTTTTTACAACTCTAAACATTCTTTTGGGTAAGAATTTCACTATCACAAAACTTAGCTCTTAACCTGCTTCTCATGATATCTTTCCTGCCATAATCAATCAAATAAACAAGCATTAATATCTATTCAAAAAAATCTAAAAGTTCTTCGATTTATGAAACTCATTGTTTTTTATTCAAAAGAAAAACATGCATAAGAAGTGGTCGGAACACCTAACAATTAGACAAAAAACCAGCATATGATATGCAGCCATTTAGAATTGGCCTAAACGCCTAATAGTTAGCAAAAAAACCAACATATTACCTTAACTGCAATTTTAACAAAAAAAAATAAAGATCAAATGTCCAAAAGTCTTTCGTATTGTCGATAGATACATATATAGTATTTTATAACACAAAAAAAAATTATAATTAGAGACCGAAGAATAACATGAATTTTAACAGGTACCTCGTCTTCCATACTGTCAATAGATGCATCCATGTCATCATCATTGTGGGCCACTCCACCTTCAATATTAGTAGGGGCCTTATTACATCCTATTGGAAGAGATAATGAGAAAATCAAGAGAAATTTGGCAGCAAAAAACAAACATATATATCAATAGATGAAATATCACGGAGAACCAAACTTCATGCGAGAAAATTAAGACTTCATGTAAAGTACCACCCTAACCTCATCCAAAGGTGAGTGATCATGAGCCCCTGCTTCATCAACAGATGGATTTGTGTCTGAATTTGAACAAAAACGAGCTCAATTCCAAATCAAGACTTTTAAATTAGCAAAAAACTATGAAACTAGTCATTCTAAAACATAACATTGCAATGAATTAAAATATTTAGACATCTAATCTAAAATGCATCACTTTCTCCCTGAAACATTTGATGACAACTAAACAAATAAAAAGGAGTATAAAAAATAAATAATCTATCTTAACTCTTTTAGTGACATAAAATATACCTTGAATGGAATTAGCATGTTATACAAAACTAGTTAAGGGGTGTAAACGAGCCAAGCTCGGCTTGTGAGCCACTCGGCTCGCAAAAAACTTGAATCACCGAGTTTAAATGAGCTCGAGCCTAAACTCAAGGTTTAATAAACGAGCATGTGCCCGAGCTTCACATATCGAGCTCGAGCCGGTCGCAAGCCTAGACAAGCTTTTTATTTATAAAAAGATATTTAATACATTAAATATATTTATATATTATTATCATCCTTGCCAACATTTGAAAAAAAATAACTAAATAGTATAGGAAAATTGGTATTTAATAAACCAACCTTTAACCAGTTGGTAAATAATAATCCAACCTACAGAATTGGTATATAATAATCCTACATATCAACATGTTGGTACTCAATGAACTTCTGTTAATTTTTTTTAACTGAAGTTAGTTTTTAAGTTTTATTTATTACACAAACAGTCCCTGTAGTTATAAGTTACTAGTTTTAAGTTTTATTTATTACACAAATAGTCCCTGTAGTTATAAAAAAATCATAAAAATCCTAAAAAATCAAAAATCACAACAGTTTAAACTCAAGCCATCACTATTCACAAAATTTATCAGTTAAAAATCAATTCAATCAAATCATCCACATAATATCATCTTCTACAATCAACAAATCCGTAAACATAAACACAGATCTACAAATCAAAATTACTCTGTCGTTCAAGCTCTCGAGGTATTCGATCTTCTTCTCGAGCGCCAATCCACGTGATTTCGCATCGCCTGCAAACATCCACAAATCAAATCTAACTTTAAAAACAATCGATCAATTGAAACTGTATGAACAATTAGCGATGAAACCCTAGGTTGTGGTGGCGATCAAATTGGGGGAATTTGTGGTACCTTTGGTGTGATCGAATGAAGATGATGAGAAATGATCGTGCGGGAGAACATCAGGAGTCGCCATTGATTGGAATTTGAGTGATTGTTGACGCTGAAAGTTGTTTGAATGTTTGGGGAATCTGAGCCCTAAAAATGAGGGAATTGGGGGAATATGTTGTGATGCGATGCAGTCGTGTGCGGGATGCCGGGATGCTTCTTGTTTATCTACAGGTAGGGCTGAGCGTTTCACGGTTCCGACCCGCAAGAACCTTGAACCACAAGAACCGTTTGTAATTTTAAGGAAAATTGGTTTTTAATAAACCAACCTTTGTCCCGTTGGTAAATAATAATCTTACATACGTAATTGGTATACAATAATCCTACCTATCAACATGTTGGTACTCAATGAACTTCCGTTATTTTTTTTTAACTGAAGTTAATTTTTAAGTTTTATTTATTACACAAAAAGACCCTGTAGTTGTAATTTACTAGTTTTAACTATTTTATAAAACAAAAAAACCTCAAGGGACTGTAATTTACTAGTTTTAAAATAGCTAAAACTAGTAAATTACAACTACAGGGACTGTTTGTGTAATAAATAAAACTTAAAAACTAACTTCAGTTAAAAAAAATTAACGGAAATTCATTGAGTACCAACATGTTGATAGGTATGATTATTGTATACTAATTACGTAGGTAAGATTATTATTTACCAACGGGACAAAGGTTGGTTTATTAAAAACCAATTTTCCAATAGTATATATTATATATTTATAAAAAAAATATATAATTACAAATATGTGTAAATAATTATAGAAAAATATAAAACACAATTAATAAAACTCTAAACAAGCCGCGCTAGAGTCTGATCTCTTAAAGTTAAACGAGCCAAGCTCAACCCGATCTCTCTCAAAGTTAAACGAGCCAAGCTCAAGCTCGGCTTGGCTTGCTACACCCCTAAAATAAACAAGGAAAGGAATTAGTATGTGATACAAAAAGAGTTAAGTGGTGTTAAAACAAGGGAATGTGTCTGAGAAAATAACTAAACGGCAATCCATGAAAGATTTATTGCATAATGGGCAAAAAACATTAATTGCTAGTTATAATAAAAATAAAATAAAGGCCGCTAATCGCTATCTATCGCTACAAACCATATAGGGAGCTTGCACCTATACGCCACGCTATTCGCTATAGCAACCGTAGCGATCGCTATTGACAACTATGATTGTGAGTTGTGACAAAATGCAACTTATCTTTTCTTGTTTCTGAAAATGATAAATGTCGTACACCCGTCGCCACAGATAAAGGATATTTGAAGGAAATGAAGTCAAACTAAGCTGATTTTTTAGGAACTACTTCAACTTCCATGGTTTGGTTTGTACTATCCCTTTTATTGTTTCGTAGTATCTAACAGTCTCATTTTGGGTAAATTTGAATTTATGTTATATGAGTACATGTAATGATTTGGGTTAGGGGTGAGCATAATACCGATCGACCCGAAAGAACCGAGAGCCGGACCAAAAGTTAACCTAAACCGAAACTGAGAATACGCATATAAGAAGATCCTCGGTTTCGGAAATTATACCCTTTTCAGGTTCAGATCGATTCTCGATCTAGTAGTGAAAATAACCAACTTTAAACTGAACCGAAAACTAGAAAACAAAACAAGGCCCATGCATGTTAACCATCTAATATGGACACGTGTTATCTTAATCAGTCCCTATAGAAACACCATTAGAATTTACAAATCAATTAATTACCTGCGAACATTGGATGCTAGTTTGATCATTGTGTTGTTGGCTGTTGTTTGAACTTTCATAACCAGGTACATGTTCTTCTAATCCTAAATACACAAATACAAATTAAAACCAGCTTTGTGAATTGCTATAATTCGTTGTCAATTGCTACAAATTACAATCAACACACTGCTTTGAGTCAAATTTTGAGACTGCAATAAAAATGTCATTGATATTTTACCATTCACTATTAGTTAAAGGCAAATCTAACCCATGCATTTCATCAAGCACTTGGTGTGCATTTATCAACAACATTGTAGAGATGTCAAGTTTGATTCAATTGCACCCCATAATCATAAGTTTAAAAAAGAACAATCATAAAATTAAAGCATCAACTAGTTAAATATCAACATTTCTAAGATTCAGGGAAAAATTAACAGTGAAGCATAATAAGGTTGCAAACAACATTCGACAGTCCGGTTCTCAGAGAAACAATGTAATTTGGCAAGATTAAAGATATTTCAGAACTAAAAAATCGAATTTACCTTATCAAAGAGATGTTGAATATGTAAAAGAAAACACAGTTAATGGTGATTTCATATGCAGTCTAACCTGCACAAGAAACCAAATTTCGGGAATTTGGGCACCGAATAAAATAGCCAGTACATAAGATTATATCCACTTTAACCTTTCGTTCGCAAGTGCTCTTAACGAGAATGAAGGGGTAGTGAATGAGGATTTAGGGCTGTTGAACGACAACGAAGGCCCTTATTAAATAGGTGGTATGGTGGTGCGATCGTGGATCAATTATTTGGAAATATTGATAGAGAGAATGAGAAGCAGATCCAGTAGATTTAGTAGTGGATGATTTGGGGGTGGGGGAGACGGTTAGGGTTCGGAATGAAGATAAGAGAGGGAAAAGAGATTTAGGGGTGAAATTAATTACGGGAATTGGAGGGAAACCATAAATTTTGAAGGGTTTCAAGGTGGGAAATTTTTTAATGTCACAGTTATGGTGAATAACGTTCCATCTTTGGACATTGTCCGTCAAGTGTTCTAGTCAGTCAAGGGGCGTAGTGGGATAATGTCACCATCCTCGGGCGTTGTTCGACACGTGACACTCCCATAATTACACAATTATTATTTTTTCTAATTATTAAAACAAATAATATTCAATTAAAACAGTGATTGGTCAATTGATATCTATCTTGGGCGTGGAAAATACAACGCCAAAAGCATATTTTGTCAAGAAAATGCCCCGGGGGCCGTAGTCGGGCGTGTTTGGGCGTTATTGGGCATAAAAATGCCCCTTAATGTAACGACTACGCACGGTCTTAGAGTGCCACTAAAAATTTAAATTTGCGGCACAATAGGTAAATGTCAGACTTAAAGTAAATGTAGGTCATACTCAGTAAATCACAACTATTAATGGTCAAACATAGTAAATGTACGTAAAAAATTGACCAATCACGTAGCCAAAGTGGATCGAATAATGATGAATCATATTGATCATGGTCAAATATAGCGTCTTGTAGTTAAAAGTGGGTTTTCTTTTTCATTTGTTGTAGCATTTTCCGGTAACGTGACAAACATAACCAATACCGATCAAGTTCCCCTCACGTCCCAGTAGGAATGTGTTGGATCATCTAGTTTTGTATAGATAACATAAATTAATTATTGAAAACAAGAGGTGGCAAACGAGCCGAGCCGTCCACCAAGCTCGAGCTTGAGCTCGGCTCATTGGTAGTTTCTGAAGCTCGAGCTCGGCACGTTTGTTATCTATTAGTTAATATATTAACTTAAAATAATATAAATAATAGACTAGTTTAGGCTCGCGAGCTCGATAGGTGAAGCTCGAGATTGTTTACTAAACAACTTATTTTTAGGTTCGGGTTCGGCTCGTAAACAAGTTTAAATAAACTTGGCTCGACTCATTTAGTAGATAACTTTAAATAAAGGGTAAACGTTATTAAATATAAATAAAAACTAATATTACACTAAGGATCGATAAGCTTGAGTCAAATAGGGGTGGAAACGAGCTTGCCTCGACTGGTTTACTAGATGAATTTAGGGGTGTAAACGAGCCAGGCCGAGCCCGAGCTCGACCAGGCTCGAGCTCGGCTCGTTATGTTCGGCTCGGTTCGAGCCTACTTCTTTGAGCTCAAGCTTGGCTCGCGAGTAAAACCTAAAGCTCGAGCTCGGCTCGAACTATTTTGAGAACAAACTTAAACGAGCTAAAAGCTCGGCTCGACTCGGATGAGAACAACCTTAAACAAGCTAAAAGCTCGGCTCGAGCTCACTTCAACATTGCTTAAACGAGCCAAAGCTCGGCTCGAAATCGGCTCATCAATATTATCATCATTATTAATTATTAATATATTATATATAGAAAAACTAAAATTTTGCATGGGCTCGTTTAGGCTCGCGAGCCTGAAAGAGCTTTGTATTTGAGGCTTGAGCTCGGGCTCGATAACAAAACGAACTCTATTTTAGGCTCGGACTTGAGCTCGATAAGGCTCGACTCGTTCAAGCTTTTAACCGAGACGATCACGAGTAGCTCTCGAGCCTCTAGGCTTGTTTACACCCCTAGGCTTGACAAGCTTCACATGTCAAGCTCGAGCTTGAGCTCGGGCTCGATAAATGATAAATAAACCAGCCTTATTTTAGGATCAAGCTCAGCTCGGCTCGGGCTCGTGGTACTAGAAAAGTTTAAATAAGAGGTAAAATGTTATTACACTAAGAATTGACAAGCCTGACGAGCTTTACATGCCAGGCTCGAGTTCGGGACTCGATAAATAAACGAGCTTTATTTTACACTTAAGCTCGGCTTAGGCTTAATAAGCTCGGCTCGTTTCAAAAATTTTCCTCGAGCAGCTCACGAGTTGCTTGGCTCATTTGCACATCAACTGAAAAGTGAATCATTTTTTTATATTAATTTGTCTATTAGTTATTAGATTTCCCTCCAAATTTTTATTATGAATTTCCCCTTTATTTCCCAATATTCCCTCCCTGCTAATTCCCTCCATCCCAAAATTCCTTGGTCAATTCAATATTCTCCCTCCATAATCTAAATTGCTCCAAAATCAAAATCGCAAATGGTAACTCAAATCAATATCGCAAATTGCCAGGTTCCAACTTCCAAAATCAAAATCGCTCAAATCGGGTTGCGAGTAACGTTGCATTGAATTTCGCACTTTGATAGTTGGTTTGAATAGGGGCCGAAAATTTAAATTTGATTTCAGCCCCAAATCTCAACATTACGTCAGAATTCAAACTAAGGTTTGATTTTGATTTCTTTTATTCGAATTTGTTGTTCTTTGCCTCTAGTTCTTTCAGAATTAAACAAAGATCTGAATTTTGACTCCATAAATCAATTTTGTATACCACAGATAATAATTCTATTAGGTTATGAAGTATGGTCCGAAACTTAATAACTACATTTTCAAATTATTTTTGACTATGATACACTTTAATAAGATTGTTAACTATGGAAGAACCAGCAATATTTGTTGTAGCTTTGTGTTAACTATGAACTCACATACTTAATTGGTTAAGTTGTGTTTTTTTAAGAAAAATTATGCAAGATACTGTGTGATTACTTTGCCACCACTACTACTCCCCACCACCACCACCACCGGCCACCACTCACCGGCCACCACCACCGGCCACCACCACCACTACTCACCACCACCACCATCACTCACCGGCCACCACCACCACCACCACCACTCATCTGCCACCACTACTACTCACCACCACCACTCACCGGCCACCACCACTCACCGGCCACCACCACCTCTCACCAGCACCACCACCTCTCACAGCACCACCACCTCTCACCAGCACCACCACCACCACTCAAAGGCGACCACCACTACTCACTACCACCAGCCACCACCACCACTCATACTCACTGACCACCACCACTACTCACCACCACCACTACTCACCGGCCACCACCACCACCACTCACCAGCCACCACCACCATTCACCGGCCATGATTAAGCGGGTCAATAACCTAGTGTTATTATAAAACTCTAGCGAATAAACGTCCTATGAAACTTATGTTTTACGACTCAAATATCAAGTGTCCTATTACGGTGTATTATAATAATACCATAATGATTAAGCGTCCTACAAAGGTTAAAGTTATAAGGCCCTTGTTTCAAGTGTCCTATTAAGTTATGTTATAATAGAACTCTAGCGAATAAGCGTCCTACAAAACTGATGTTTTATGACTCAAATATCAGGTGTCCTATTACAGTGTATTATAATAACACCACAATGATTAAGCGTCCTATAAAGGTTAAATTTATAAGACCCAAGTGTCAAGTGTCTTTTAAGTCATATTATAATAAAACGCTAGCGAATAAGCGTTCTATAAAACTAATGTTTTATGACTCAAATATGAAGTGTCCTATTACAGTGTATTATAATAACACCACAATGATTAAGCTTCCTATAAAGTTTAAAGTTATAAGACCCAAGTGTCAAGTGTCCTATTAAGTTAAGTTCTAATATGACTTCGAATAGAAAGGTTCCTATAACACTGAACATTTATGACTTAATTGCAACGTGTCCTATTAAGTTATGTTATAATAGGACCCCATATGATCAAGTGTCCTAATACAGTACCACATAATGGGACACTAACAATTAAATGTCTTATAAAGTACTTTATTAGGATCTACATTTTAAGTGTCCTATTAAATTATATGATAATAGGACCCCAAAAAATCATTCATCCTATTAAATAGTCTTTTAGGACATCGGTTTAGTAGAGTATATTATAAAAGGACCCCAAAAGTTCATTAGTCCTATTAAATAGTTTTTTAGGACCCTCTTTTACAAGCATCCCACAGAAAAGGTCCTAAAAAGCCATTTTTGTTGTAGTGCGTGTAACCTCGGGCGCGTGGCCATTTCCGGCAGTACATACTGCTTCGGCTGTTGTACCATGGGAAACAGACGCGTCATCTTTAGTAGAGACGCGAAATCTGTATTAAGGAAGCGTGTTGAACACGTGCCTCAGCCACAACCGTCAACATCAGTTTGTTCATTTTTGCAGCCAAGAAGGATCGCACAAGGAGACGCGGTTCAAGTTCTCGTAGCAGAAATTGTACAAGAAGACGCTTCTCAAGCTCTTGTCAAAGACAACGATTTGAATCGATTTATTTGAATATGTTGTATTTCATATTTAATTTTGTATGGATTTGTACACGGTACGGGTACTACAATTTCCCAAAAATTATGTAAAGAGAGTATCTTTTCAATTTTATATTTATTTATATAATTTTTATTATAATTGTGACCCATTACCTACAAACTTAAAACAGATTTCGTGAGATTGTTGCTACAATCTTAAAACCTTATTTATAAGGATTTTGGTTCACCAAAAGATTTATAATAAAAAAATATTTTTAGAGATTATGGTCTTATAAATATTTTTTTTTTGGGTAATATGTATATGGTACAACTTGTTGTGTTTGGATTTCTTGAGATTGAGATACAATCTTAAATCCTGTACCGTGGTACAAAACGAATAGTTTTGGTTCAACCGTTTGGTTTTTGAAACGATTTTGGTAATCGCTATTTTTTCTAACTTTTGTGTTAGATCGAGTTATTAGTGTAAACCATACGTTTTTCGTAAACGTTAAATTTTCTAACATGTGTGTTAGACCGGAATTACTGGTGTAAACCATACGTTTTTTGTAAACGTTAAATTCTCTTAAGTAGAGTTTTTATGTCTTTAAATAAGAGTTTTATGTTACTTGATTAGAGTTTTATGTCTCTAATAAAGTCTCTATTTAAAGTAGACTCTTCATCCACCCATGGATTGATATGAACAAATAAGTCTTATAATGATTTTTGTAATCATTTGTCTTATAACATGTGTGTTAGAAACGTTCATGAAACGCGTTAGTTTGGAAGCAATTTTTTAATTGTTTAGTTTCTAACGTGTGTATTAGAAATGACTTATTTATTTGAACCATATATGTGTTTTTAGCAAGTCGAATTAACATTTTGTGGAAATGTTAATATTTCTAACGTGCGCGTTAGAATTTCTTTCATTTTAACATGATTGTAAAAAATGGTTAAAATACAAATGCTTTGAAATGTAAACATTTTATATAAGTAATTTGTTTTAGCATTTATTTTAATGCTTTGTATTATTTAGAAATAAAAGGTCATACATTGAAGTTGATGTTTGATTGGCTTCAAGGAATTAAATCAACATAAAGTGATGGTGTGGTATTTATATGAATTTAATGAAATTAAAATCATTTACTAGACTCTTCATATGGAAGATAAACTCTTAAGTAGAGTTTTATATCAATTTATTAGAGTTTATGTCTCTAATAAAAACTCTAACTAAGTGAAAGGAAGACTTTTCTCCATCCCATGTCTCTTGTATTAAATTAGGTTGTGTACCTAACTTGATGAGTTTGAAAAACTACAAGAGTAAGAATACAAGAATTAAATCACCATAAAGTGATAGTATAGTTGTGTAGGATTTATGACCAACTTTAATTAGTGATTTCTAAATCCATTTGAGTGAAATTTAAATTACTAATTAAATTCTTCATATGGTGAAACTCTTGAGTAGAGTTTTAATGATGACTTTTGATGAGTTTTATTAGAGTTAAAGTCTATAATTATTGAAACTCTTAACTCTTTATATGGTGAAACTCTTGAGTAGAGTTTTATTGATGATTTTTGATGAGTTTTAATGATGACATTAATGCTTTAATTTTGTCATGTTTTGTATATATAAAATGACTTAAATTTTCTAACACGTGTGTTAGAACATGTGTATCACGAATACGAGATTAGAGATTGTTCATAATGAACAGAAATGTTTTATGTAAATATTTAATTGCCTATGTATGCATTAAAAATGATGAGAAACGGTTTATTTTATAAACTATATCTTTGGAAAACATTTTATGTAAACGTTTGATTCTATAATGTGCTTGTTATAACATTTTTTTCCTAACATGCGTGTTAGAAAATGATATTTGGTAAAAAAACAACTTGGTGTTGGTATGAACAAAATTAATTGTTCAAGTTTACTACTTAAATATAGTATTTGTAACAACTTGGTGTTGTTTTGAGCATAATTGTCCAAGTTTAAAGTTTCAAGATGAAATGGGGAACTTGTACTTACAAGTGCATGTAGTCTTATTGAGGGAGTACCTCAAGACATGCCATAGGACGATATTGTTGAGAAGATTTCGGTCAGATTATAAAGTGTTGAAGATAAAAACACTTTGCTATTTGATGTCTACATATTGTCTATACTTCCCTTTAAATTTCAAAAGTGATTGGCACTTATGATTTAGTTTTCAATGTATTTTATTGTTTTTGTGTTCAATATCTTCGGATAACACATGCATTTTTTTACAAAGAAATAAAACACTAATGGTTGTGACATATAAATTATTTTTGTGTAAAATAATTATAACGTCGGTTATACATTGTTTAAAAAAATATGTTTTTAAACGGATAGTACATGAAAATTCTTGGACATAAACAACTTAAGAGTTGTTGCATTGACTAAATGTCAAAGACGAGACATCAAATGTGTAACCACATCATGAGAGAATAATGAAAGAATGTACCGAGTGTATTGAGATGAAATGCACAAACGAGATTCATGTCGACATACTTCGTTAGAAGTCTTTGGAAAATTCACAAGTGTGAATAATAAATCTTGCAAGATTTGTTTCAAGTGATCTACACGTAGATGCGTCTACCACTTGATTATTGTTAGAACTATATGGAGATTTTACCTTCGTTTGGGAGAGCATCCTAAATATTCTTATCTCCTAATGAATAACAATAATTGTGTGCAAATCACTTATGGCAAAATTATGAATACCATGTTGTTAAGTGTCAATCTAGTTGACTCTATGTCACACATAATAGTGATTGTAGATGAGGAACATTCATCTTGTTGGTGATGAATGTGTTTACCAAGTGACTTGGATTAAGACTTATGTTTAAGTCCTTATGAGTCAATGGTAAAGTGTTGGAGATCAAAGGTAAACAAGTTATGTTCCTTAAATGAATGATAAAATTTAGCTATGTGCTGTACTCGATAATTTGTGAGACCTTCCTAAATATTGATGTTTTAGGATTATGAATAAGTCTCATTATTTTGTCTTAACAAGGGATGAATGTTGCAAAGTGATATTATGATATCCTTAGGGCTGTGAAGAATCAGAATGATGCATCTTCTATTCACATGTTAAAGTATTGTAGTCTAAAGCATGCTAGACTAGTACTTGGTTAATTATGGGTTTTAACAAAGACTAAGTAACTCTAAACATTCAAATATGTATGAACACAAAAAGAATTTGTGTATAGACAAAGTTGAGAGAGAATTTTCATTCATTATAAGGAAAAGACATGTAACTTTTTAAGAGTTTGTTCGAAAAGCTAATGAGGAGAACTCATTATCTAAGCTTATTCTAGATGTTAAATTAGAATTATTCTAAGTTGGTGACAAACTTATGATGATGGCATGTGTTACTTTGGTCAGCTCGGAAGCTTCTGTAAGCTAATGCAATATGAGTTGAATTCACTGATACAATGAGGTTGATCTTGTTCAATCATATGTGTATAAATGTCGCCATAAGTGGTGTTGTGTGAACCAGGAAAGTGTTCCACGACCATTATTGGACACGACTAAGTGGAGGATACAAATGTCATAGTGCATAATGGAGATGTGTTTGCCTTAAATGATAAATGTATCATTCTAAGAAAAATATTATAACCAGATTCAGGTGGCCACTGAGGTTATAGTTTTGGAAGTTGACAATAGGCAATGTTAACTTTCGAGTTACGAACACGTCATGACAATTGATCTCAACTGCAAAGTTATCTTTAGTGACTTGTCAAAGACAAAGATAATGTTATGGATCCAACAACCTAAGGGTTTATTAGAGATCAAGTTGTGGAATGAGATTAAAGCCTATGGAAAAAGGGTGTGTGAAGGAAACCTACCTTAGTTGACTGGAGATCCCAAGATCTAAGTTCAATAGGACAACGAATTCATATGCCTAAGGGTGGTCACTATGGGGGCATAGCTGATATGCATAAGCTAGTATATATGGTTATATATGCTCCCTAAATGATAAAAGGGTGTTTAAATACGTCCTAGTTCATTCCTATGAAATTCAGTGACAAATTATGAGGCTAAGCATATTATGTGGTAAATGATTTTGTGTAATCATGATAACCACAATGCTTTTAATGATTTAAGGAGAATCACCTATGTTAGAGAGAAGTGGGGTCGCTTCGAATGGAATTGGGGGCACAATTCCTAGAGCTTTCGCAGAACCAGGAAAGTGTTCCACGACCATTATTGGACACGACTATGAGGGGATGGCCCGGCTAAGAAAAGTATTGTGTGAAGTGTATTGTCGTCTACGCAAATGGGGGTTTGTTCAAGGACATCGTGTCTACAAAACTGCTAGGAGGCTAAGTATGCTTCACAACGGAAAGTTCAAATGGACACCTACTTATCCGACAATACTCAACTGTCGAGGTTCCATTGGAAACTTTGTGTGTTTTGATCAATCTCCATTCATGTGGGGGATTGTTGGAAAATTAGAATAATGTGAATGAAAATTAATTTAGTGATAATTAATGGACTCTTCATGGTGACAAACTCTTGAGTAGAGTTTTTATGTCACTTGATTAGCTTTTGTTAGAGTTTTTATGTCTCTAATTAAATCACTAATTAAGTGAAACTTTTATTAGAGTTTTATGTCTCTAATAAATCACCAATTAAGAGTAACTCTTCACAACCCACATCTCTTGTAAAAATGGTAGGCTGTGTGCCTCATTGGAATTATGAGAAAACTACAAGAAAAAAAATATGCATGAAGAATTCTTGGAGAAGTGGTGAAGACTTGAAGACCCATGTGTTGGGTACTTAGAGAGATATGTCTTCTCTATTCAATTTAATCACCTTCATATCATTATTTTCCACAAGTTCTAACACTATAATTTTATCCGGTGTAACCTCGGGCACGTGGCCATTTCCGGCAGTACATACTGCTTCGGATGTTGTACCTTGAGAAACAGACGCGTCATCTTTAGTAGAGGCACGAAATCTGTTTTAAGGAAAGCGTGTTGAACACGTGCCTCAACCACAACCATCAACATAAGTTTGTTCATTTTTGCAGCCAAGAAGGATCGCACAGGAAGACGCGGTTCAAGTTCTCGTAGCAGAAATTGTATAAGAAGACGCTTCTCAAGCTCTTGTCAAAGACAACGATTTGAATCGATTTATTTAAATATGTTGTATTTCATATTTAATTTTGTATGGATTTGTACACGGTACGGGTACTACAATTTCCCAAAAATTATGTAAAGAGAGTATCTTTTCAATTTTATATTTATTTATATAATTTTTATTATAATTGTGACCCATTTCCTATAGTGTCCACCCAAAAACGAATGTCCAAACCATTCCCCACCTTACCGGCAATCAAATGATTAAGACCCTTCCCGTTATTTTATTTTATTTATTTTTTTTTTTGAAATCATCGAAACAATGTTTTTCCAACAACTCGAAATTTTACCATTAAGCGGAAGAAAGTTCCATTGATTTCTATTGAAGTGACAGGCTCCCAACACTTTCCTCCACATATTTTCATTCTCCACCCTATACCTCCACCCTCATTTGACTAAAAAAGCCTCGTTAACATCTTTAAGTCTATTAATATCCAACACTCCTCTTTTTCTTAGGCCAAGTCACCCGGTCCCAAGCCACCCAATGCATTTTCGTAAGACCTGCCCAAAGGAATTATCTTATTTTAGCTTCTAACAATTCGGTTCCTATTTACTATTTTTCTAAATTACATAGCTAACTCTCCCCTTTTACTTGAAACGTAATATAAAAATCTTTTTTATTTCTACAAAAAATTATTTTATTTTATGTATGAATTTTGAAACGCGACCAATAGTGATTCCAATATTTTAGTTACTTGTTTTAGGTTTAGGTTTTTCAATATTTTGTTTTGTTCGATTTCGCATGCGAGGTGTTAGTTAAAGTTGATTGTAATCCTCCACCTAGATGGCCATGAGAAATATTAAAACTCTAGATGTTGGGATCCAATCAAATAATATAGAAAGCTGCATTCTATATAGATTTTTTTATCATAAGCTATAGTTGGTGTCGATGCTGCACCGATGGTGAATGGAACCGATTCCAACCGATAATATCAACACTGGTGTTCGTTTTCGTTGTTTTTGATCAATTTCTTTTTAGACATTTGACGACTTAATTTTTATATTTTTTCTCTTTTGATTGCTATTGCAAGTGCCGGTACTGTAACATGTGAAACCGATACCAGTCAAATTCCCACCGCATAACGCGAAGGAATCCCACTAGTTCGATATCTAAGTTGAGTTTGATCTCACGCTTGAATATGGGATGTTCGACACAAGTATACATGAATGCCTTGACTAAAATACATGAGATGTGTTAACTAAAACATATACATAGTACATGCCATTTTTTACATCATTGTTAGTTGTTAGGGAGGAAGGGGCACCATTCGGTGACTCCATCGGTGGGCTTCTTTGCCGATCGGGGAGGCACCCCTTAGATGGATTTGGTGTTTGGTGAATGCTTATTACGGTGAGTAGTCACCGAAGTGGGAAGAGAAGAGAGAGAGAGAGTTAATGGTGGGTCTCACTTTCTTTCAACCAATCACACATTTATTTTTGAGTAAACTGCAATTTTACCCCATGGAGTTTAGGGTGATTGGCACCCTTACCCCCCCCCCTAACGAAATAATTGCAATTTTACCCCCTAACGTTTGTTGTTATGTCGCAACCTTACCCCCCGGCTTCAAATTTATTGACTGATCTGTTGACTATAACTTGAAACGACTATAATGCCCTTTCATATGACCCTCTATGTTTTGTTCACTCTGTGATATTACCCCCTGCCACCACTGCCACCACTGCCACCACTGCCACCGCCATTCACCACCACAACCACCACTGCCACCTCCAGCCACCACCACAACTTAATATCCCTTTCATATATACTCTTTCTCATCTCCTCTCTATCCCCATCTTTGCCTGTCTGTTCTCTATCACCACCCCAACCATCGCAACCACCACCGCCCCATTCAAAACCTTAAACAAAAGTCTAATCAGCAATATTCAAAACCAAGTCTGGAAGTTGCAAAATTCTCATTTAGCTCTTGAATCTTATTGATCCATTAATATTAATAATACTAACAATTTAACTTGCATTTTCTGTTTCAACTTATGTTGTTTTGTTTTGCTTTCTCATACATTCATCGACTCTAGAGTGGACTATCTAGCTACTTTGTTAATTGTTATAAAGGTCTTGTTGAATCTAGTGATTAGAACTACTTCAAGATTCACTTGTTCCCCAAGTCTACACACGTTCACTTCCTTGAAACCTGATGGTTCGGTGGAAGAAAAACAGAGGTGAAGGTGATCGGTAAACGAAAAAGATGATGGGAGGACGGCGGTCGGTGACGGAAGTAGTGGTGGTGTTATCTGCAGTGGCGGACCCAGAAATTATTTTCTGGGGGTGCGAACGAAGGGTTCAACCAAATTTTCAAGGGGTGCAGTCGGGATTTTTACCTCGAAAATACACTAAATTTTTTTTTCAAGGGGGGTGCCCGCCCACCCAAGACAAAGCTTGGGTCTGTTTTGGTCAAAAATTACCGAAGCAATTAAGTGATCAAATTAGTTAAGTGAGGTAGTGTGCTAGAAATGTGTGTTGAAAATATGCTAGTTAAGTTATTTGCAAAAACAGTTTCAGGATACGGCTCAGGATATAGAGCTGTATTTATGATCAAACAATGAGCAAAAAATGTAAAGGGTGACACAGGATGTACGAGGAAAGCCCTTGATCAATCTAGATCGCCGGCACAAAACCTCGGGATCTGTCAATCGCAGCTGCCTTGTTCTTCTATTACTTCAAATATCAGGATACAGTGCAGGATATGATGCGGATCAACTAGGTGTTACAATGAGATTTGAGTACAAGTGTTTGTGTATAGTGATTGCTAGTAGCTAGAGAGCAAAGTGTGCGAAAGAGTGTATGTGACTTAATCTTATCCGATCAATCTATTTATAGTAAAAAGAAAGCAACCAATTATCCTATTATTCCGGGATCCGGTGAATATTCCACATATGAACGTTGTAGTCCACATCTTCCGGCTTCAACGTCTTTTATCTAACTGGTTTGCCCGAGTCTCAAGGAGAAGAAGTCCACTTGAACGTTGGAGACTTATAACTTTCAATCTGCACATGGTTAAATCAATTATTACCAGGATATCGCATCAGGACGTTACAAATATCCTGATCCGGTATCCTGATCTCAAATAAACAATCAAAAGCAGAATATTAGTCAGGATATATGTTCAGAAAATGGCCCATAACAATTGTCCCCAAAATATATCTGTTGGTATACCAATCCAACGAATATATTTTAAAACTTTATCTCGTAGACCGAGGCAATTAATATGACTGGACTCTTGAAGTGACAAGGTGCAACTTCCCACGCGATAAATACTCAATGGCTATCTATGAAGCCGCTATATCTTCTCACTTCCTCGTCGATATTCATCCACTCGACCCAGAAATCCCAGGTACTTTCTCTCTTCTTTCTCTTTTCTGTTTTTCCTTGCTAAGATCCCCATGGCCAGCCGAACAAGATCCCATACAGCAGATTCCGTCCCTACCTTTGAAGACCACCGTCTTCTCAAAGAGCCTGAAAAAGAGGTCTGCTCGTTTGATAATGCCGACATCGCCGCCCTTCGAGCCTCCGGTGCTTTTCTGGCCGAGGCAATCATACGTCCGTTCGACCGAGAGGTCCGATCAGATGCTTCTTCCAACGAATGGGTGTGATTTCTAGCCTACCCTTTTTCCATAGGGCTCCGATATCCTTTTTCGACGTTTATCTCCCGTTTCTTTGAACTCACTAGCCTTAGCTATGCCCAAACCATGCCTATGGTTTGGCGTGTGCTCGTCACCTTGGATCAGATCAGGTCTCGTCATTCCCCTGACCTTTGCATTGAGGATCTTCCCGTCGCATACCGTCTTCGTTCTCACGGCAACAACCACTTTCTTCTTTTCTCCACTTCCAAGAACCCCCTTATCCTCAAGGCCACAAAGAATGAGGATAAATGGCAGCGGAAATTCTTTTTTCATAAAAAGGGATTCTATCACTAAGGGTTTTAACCTTCCGGTGAAGTGGTTGACCTCTGGTAGGATTTAGGGTTTTAGGAATATCCCCAAGGTTATCTTGAAACTGTATCCTAAATTTGACATTTTTATTTCCTGTGCAGCAAACTTCAAAGAGCTAGCCCCCCCCCCCCCCCCCCCCCCCCCCGTCTGTAGAATCAGAGCAAAGGATTAAAGATATCTACCGGCTTCCAGAGAGTGAAAGAACCTTGTCCCTGTCCTTCGCTAGTTCAAGTCAAAGATAAAGTTCCGAAATGTCTGGTGAATACATTTATACACATTAAATTAATTATAATTTATATCTATTCAAAGGTTAAGCGTTTATCCCTTGTAGTGCCAGTCATCAATCTTGAGGGTTTCCAACTTGACGAGTTGGATAGTTACTCTGCCCCTGTGCAAGTCAAGCAAGAAGTTAACCCCAAACCAGCAGTCACATCCAAGCCTACCAGTTCCAAGGCTGCCGCTGTCCCCAAGCCATCTACTGCTTCAAAGCCACGTGGCTCTCGTTCTCGCAAAAAGGAAGGAACCAGACTCTCCTGCTGCCTCGGATGTCTTCCCTTTTGAGATCATGGGTTCTCAGAATCCAGCAAGTTTTTGACTGGCTTTCTCAACCAGGTTGGTATCTTCAACTTATATCCTGCACATATATTCCGAACATATATTTTGAGTATGCATACTAACATTTGTTTACCTGATTATAGGGCCTTGAGCGGCTAGTGTTTCTCTATGAGGATTCATGCGGACTGAACAAGATGTTAGAGGCTAAGTTGAAGAAGGCTGAAACCACCATCGCGGACCAAGCAGCAATTGCCACCGCCAAGTCCGAGCATTATGAGGCCAACTTGTTATGGGTGGAATTTTCTAACCTATATCCCGAAATTATATCTTGACTTTATATGTCTATTTTCGCTGCCAGGATACTTGACCAGGATATTGGTAACATCCTGCGAGGGTATCCTGCATGTTGTTAACAATTTGCTTTGGCTGCAAGGTACAAACAGTCATGAGGCTTGGTCTCCCTGAAGAATAGGTCAAGGTGGTTACAAGAAAGACGTTGGAAGCTTGGAGAAGGGGTTTACAACGGTCAAAAGGGAATATTCACAGGATCCCGGAATTTTAGCATAATATCCCGGATTTTTAGCATAATTGGTTAATTCTTGTAACTATATAAAGGGATGCCAGATCCATAGGAAACACACTTCGAGTTCACCTACTCATTCACTCTCTTTTCTAGCAGTAATCACGCACTAACACTCATCACTTACAATCATTGTACCACTTAGTAGTGATCTGAGCATTATCCTGCACTGTATCTTGGTTATTCAAGCAATAAGAAGAACAAGGCAGCCGACGATTGTCAGCTCCCGAGGTTTTATGCCGGAGATCTAGATTGATCAAGGGCTTTCCTCGTACATCACGTGTCAACCTTTACATTTTTTCTCATTGTTTGATTATAGATACAGCTCGATATCCTGAGTCGTATCCTGAAACTGTTTTTGCAAATAACTTAACTAGCTTATTTTCAACACACATTTCTAGCACACTACCTCACTTAACTAATTTGATCACTTAATTGCTTCGGTAATTTTTGACCAAAACAATTTGGCGCCCACCGTGGGGCAAGTGATGCTATTTTTAATCAATACTTTGTTAAAATCATTACTCGGTTTTCTGTTTTCGAAATTCTTTTCAAAACTATTTCTAATGGCTTCTCAATCGAATTTGAACTCTTCTTCCATGTCTGTTTCAACCTCTGCTGCTGCTGGTTCATTACCTCCTCCACCTTCACAAGTTCAAACTTTTCAGAGGAGAAATGAAAGCCACACACCGAGAGAAATTCCTGCTGCTCAGAATGTTTCTAAATCCGGAAATTTAGGGAGAACCCATATCCTTGCTTCTAATGACGAAATTCTGTCTTTGTTTGGTAGTATACTGGAACAAATGAAGAGGCAGCAAGAAACTAACCAGACGATCATGAAGGATATACAACTCTTGAAGTCAAACTCCAGGAAACCTGTGGAGGATACAACTACTCCTCTACAGCCCATGATGCTAAACTTTAGTTCAACAACATTTACCGAGGATAATCAAGGCAACATGATACCGAATCAGTCCCGGAGCAACATGCTGGAGATACCATCATCCGCCAGGATATCGACCGTGAGGGATCCAGGATATGGTCCAGGATATGGCAAAAGTCAACAGGCTGGTAACATGTTTGCCAATATCAGTATCCCTGCTACTAATAATTCTGATTCTTTGCAGGATATAGGTGTAACACCAGCATTGACCAGGGAACTTCAAAAATTGAAGGATATGATATCAAGTATTCCTGGAGTAGTGCAGCCTATACCGGAAGTATCTCAGGATAGTCACAAGATATCCCGATTTGCTCATCCAATTTGTGATGTTGAAATTCCAGAAAGATTCCAGACTCCCAGCATGAAGTTGTATGATGGGACGACAGATCCTGAGGAGCATATTGCCCAGTACATGGAAAGGATAGAAATAAATCCAATCCCACCAGAACTTAAGGAAGCATGCTTATGCAAAGGCTTCGGTTCGACTTTAACATGATCGGCCTTAAAATGGCTTTTAAATGTTCCACCTTATTCTATTACATCATTTTCTCATTTAGTTAATTTATTTATCAGTCAATTTTCTTATAGCAGGAGCTTTGAGAAACTAACAAGTGATCTTTACAGGATAACACAAGGATCACAAGAATCCCTAAGGGATGATGTTAACAAATTTAGTAGAGAATCCCTAGATATCCCGAATCTTGATGTTGCTACGGCAGTACAAGCGTTCAAAATGGGGTTATGGAAGGATTGTCAATTTTATCAGGATCTTGTAAGAAATCCTTGCAGGAATTTAGATGAAGCTCGAAATAGGGCTTTGAGATACATAAGGCTTGAAGATGACAAGAAAATGCATGAGAGGATGAACACATCTTCAACATATGAATTGACAAATAGGAAGTCAGAATCTTCCTACAAACAGGACTGGGGGACAAAGCTAGGTGGCCGAAAAAGAATCCAAGAAATACATATTGGAAGGATAAATCTAAATGATGTGCCTTCCATGAAGACTTTGGGCACATGACAGATGATTGCATAGCCTTGAGAAAGGAGATAAGCTACTTGCTGAGCAAAGGATACTTGAAAGAATTCCTCGGTAGAAAGAAGAAAGCTCAGGATACTGACCAGGATCCTGAGAGAGCTGCATCTCCACCACCAGATGCCAAGATAATTAACTTTATCTCCGGGGGATCTGACATATGTGGAACTTCTTACTCTACAACTAAGAGGCATGTCAGGAAGTCTAAGGAGGAAATAGGAGATAAGCCCACAAGGATGATGACCATGCTTACGGATGATAAAGTCATTACTTGGTAAAGGGTCACGAAGGTCAGCAGTATCCTGTCTATTATTTTAGTAAAAGTTTACTAGATGCTGAGACTAGTTATTCACACTTAGAAAAATTAATATTAGCTTTAGTTATGGCATCGACTAAACTTAGACATTACTTTGAAACACATAGAATTCCTATTAATTCTAATTATCCTATTAAAAATGTGCTTAGGAAACCTCAGATGTCTGGTAGGGTGGCTAAGTGGTCTGTTAAATTAAGTACTTAAGTCTTAATTTACGAACCTAGAAATGCTATAAAGTCTCAGGCTCTAGCGGACTTTGTGGCTGATTTTAGTAATGATTTACAAGAAGAAGCCGACCTAGAAGTGCAACAGCTAGGTGAAAACTCAGATATTTGGACACTATATACTGATGGTGCATCCAATGTCAGAGGGATAGGCTTGGGAATATTACTAAAATCGCCACAGGGGGACGTACTACCCCAGGCTATTAGATGTGAATTCACTGCTACGAATAATGAAGCTGAGTATGAAGCTTTGATAGCAGGACTACAACTAGCCAAGGATATGCATATAAATGTTTACAAATATTTGTTGATTCCTTGTTAATTACTAACCATTTCAATGGATCCTATGCAGTAAAATGCGAAAAGTTAACTGAATATTTTGAAATTGTTAAAAAATTAGCAGGATATTTCGAAATATTTTCACTTGAACAGGTACCAAGGGAAGAGAATGATGAAGCAGATGCATTAGCAAACTTAGGATCTGCTGTTAAGATACCAAAAGGAACACAGATACTGATAATCCATATCCTACACCCTGCGACGGAACATTTTAAGTCCCAGGATACGCAAGTATCAAGTATCAGTGATCCTGATGTAGAATATCCTAATGGATATCCTGAATCCTGGATGACACCAATTATGAAGTACCTACAAGAGGGAGATATCCCTAAGAAGAAAAAAATCCTATAACATTCAGGATGAAGGTATCTCGTTTTACTTTGATAAATGACATCTTGTATAAGAAATCTCTTGCAGGTCCATACTTAAGATGCTTGGAGGATCCTGAAACTAAAGAAGTTCTCTAAGACATACACGAAGGAGACTGTCGCAACCATACTAGGGGCAGAGCTTTATTTTCAAAGGTGTTAAGAACAGGTTATTACTGGCCAACCATGAGGAAGGACGCTATGGAGTATTCTCATAAGTGTGATGCATGCCAAAGACATAGCAACATACTACATCAGCCTGCAGAGCCATTATATCCTATTGAATCCCCTTGGCCGTTCATGAAATGGGGAATGGATATAGTAGGAAAACTCCCTGTAGCTCCAGGAGGAAAAGTCTTCATGTTAGCAATGACATATTACTTTTCTAAATGGGTTGAAGTAGAAGCCTTTGTTTAAGTCAGGGATCAAGAAGTGTTCATCAGCAAATAAACCACAAACTTTTGTAAGAGTTGGGGCATAAAAATGATCACATCAACACCAATACATCCTCAAGCTAATGGGCAGGCAGAATCTTCAAACAAGATAATCGTCAACAACTTGAAGAAAAGACTAGGAGCAAAGAAAGGAAAATGGGCAGAAGATTTACCTTTTGTTCTATGGGCAGATAGGACAACTGTGAAGAATGCTACTGGCCAGACTCCTTTCTCACTGGTATTCGGGGGCAAATCAGTGATTCTGACAAAGATGGTGATACCGACAACAAGATTGATACTAGCAAATCCTGAAGCTTCGTCTCAAGACTTAGACATCGTCGATGAGATGAGGGATGCCGCAAAACTGAGAATGGTAGCGTACCAACAGAGGATAGCCAAGTCTTATAACAAGAATATAAGGACAAGGAGATTCAAAGTTAGAGATTGGGTGTTAAGAAAAGCTTTCAGAATACAACCAACCCTACCGATGGAAAATTAGCTCCAAAATGGGAAGGACCCTATGAAATTGAGTCAGAATCTGGGAAAGGAGCATACCGACTTAAGAATATGGAAGGGGATATGTTGCCAAGATCCTGGAATGCTATACACCTTAAAGCTTACTTCAAGTGAGTTTAGAATTTAATTTCTAACTCATGATGGTATGAATTCTATCTCTCTTAAATTCATCTAATTTTATTTACTCTTTTTGAACCCAATACTGACTTAAGCATCAGAGGGGTGTTAGCCAAGCTAACACCCACCTTAGTTTAAAGGTGTGTTGCAGAATATGCTTCGGGATATAGCTCCAGGATACACACTCAGGATACTTCGAAAGATTAGAGGATTGGCCCCCTCTCTCACGTTTAAGGGATCCTAGTCCCTTCAAAGGTTTAAAGGTATTCACCTTTCTCACGAATTGGGTTTAAACACCCCGCCTGGAGCGCAAGTTATCCAGGGATAGTTCAAGGTGGCGGGACCAGTTCATGTAAAAGTGGCTGACAATTTCGTTACTATTGGCTATACCCTGGATCCTCAAAGTATATGAGGATTGATCACCCTCTCTCACGAAAGGGTATTTTCATACTCTCTAAGGTTTAAAGGTTTTCACCTTTCTAAGTCTTAGGGTTTATACACTCCCGTCTGTAGCGCACGAAAATTTGGGATTTTCCCCAGAATACTTATGGGTTTATCCCCAGAATATTATGGATCTATCTCCAGGATACTAAGGGTTTATCCCCAGAATATTAAGGGTTTATCCCCAGTGAAACTAAACTTTTTAACAAGTTCCAAAGAAATGACGAACTACGATTGTGTTTACACACGTTCTTCTGTTGGTGAAAAGTTACGGAGTTTAATCACTAAGTGAAGAGATACTCAAGTGTGTCATATATTGATGCAATATCCTGCACAGATAGGGGACATCCGTGATGGAACATGACGTATGCTGATACTATATCCTACTGTGGACATTTATGCTGGAGCAAGAAGGAAACCTATGCCAACATTATATCCCACTTGGGACATTGTCAATGGTCCAAAGGTCTATTACAAAGTGTTTGCCTAAATCTCTCCGGTATGGATTCTTGTTTAAATTTGCTCTGAGTATAAGACCCTTATCTAAAAAAATGGAACTTGTTAACTATGGGAGTTTGTGTTATACCAAATTTTTATATCCGCTAAGTGTTTTTCAAGTTATAAAAGAAAAATATTTTTAAGGATTTTTGCAAATAACACATAATATAAAAATAATAAGATGCAAGAACAACACAAAGATAAGGTCAAAAGTTAGACTAACGATTCAAAAGGTGGCACCCTTGGTTTTGTTTTAAACCAAAACCCATCCACCAAGGGTACAACAAAGTCTAAAGCATATTAAAGATAACAGTCGAAGGCTTCGTTTTGAAACTCAAAATCCTTCCACCTTCAACTATTATAATATTCACATCAATGACCAAGGGCTTCGTCCTGAAACTCAGGATCCCTCCACCCTTGGTCATCATATTGTACTAATGTCTAAAGTGCAGGAAAGTAAATCGTTCAACATGCAAGAAAAAGAAAAGTGTTCAACAACCAACAACCATTGAACTTAAAAAAGCGGGCTGCAGCGTAGGCATAAATATCCATCATCGCTCACTTTGCCACCCGCTCTCGGGGTAGCACCAGCTCCACCATCACCAGCTTCTTCCGCCGTCTCACTCGCCTTGGAAGATTCGCCAATCTCCGGCTTGGCAGGATACGTCATAGGACTACAACCAAGATCCTTCAGTTTCTTCTCCCAGACATCAACGGTCCAGGTTGGGCATTTAAAGCCCGCTATCCTGGCTTTATAAGCCATCTTAAGCCTGGCCTGAAGGACGGAAACTAAGACGGAACCCTTGAGGCCATCCCTGAATGAAGCCTTATCTTGCTTATATTGGACCTCGGCGACAACCAGCTCGATCTCAGCATTCTGAGTGGCCTTCTTCACTGCAGCTTCGGCATCCAGAGTCACCTTTTTTAACTTATCTTCATAATGTTGTGACCTGGCTGCGACAATCTTCCCCTGATCCACGATAGTGATCTTAGCTTTCTTCAACTTGGCCTCCGAGATCTTCACTGTTTCACAAGCTTTGGTGTAGAGATGTGTCAGACGCTCAAGACCCTACAAAACAGAACTCAGGTATTGTTAATATAATCTAACCAGGGTATCGATTCAGCATATGTGTGCAGGATGTAGGATAAGGACATTTACCTGGTTAAGGAAAAAAGTTGTGAAATGGCTAGATTCCATGAAACCAAGGTTCTCGTAGGAAAAGATTCAGCGATGACAAGAGAATCAGATTCTTTCCTCTTATGGGAACTAGAAGCACGGAGCTTTGCTGCTGAGGAAGGCTTGGGAATGGCTACAGGTTTAGAACTAGTTGAAGGCTTGGATGCTATGGAAGGCTTGGAGCTAGGCTCTTTCTTTACTGGAACGGTTGCCGGGAAACTGTCAAGCTCTTCCAGATCGAAAATTGGAATAAGTTTGCTGGAATCTACATAAAAGGGAAGTAATTTCAATTTTTATATGTTAATACATCAACTAACCAAACATGTGCAGAAATGCATTTAGAACATACATCCTTACCCGACGTATTGGAGGATGAATGCTGACTTGAACTTAAGTGACTAAGCCAAAAAACAAACCCACTCAGCTGAAGAAAAATCTGACCGGATATTCCAATCAAATGGCCAGATGACGTACCATCAGGGAAGGCTCCAGAGGTTGGCTTGGCGTCACCGGAGCATGAACGAGTGCGTTTTGCCATGAGATCGGTGACGACGGAAAAGATGCACAAAGAAAGAATAGAGAGAGGGAATACCTGAATGGTCCGGTACAATGTGATAATTAACAAGAAGAAAGTAGAAGATATAGGGCGAAGATAGCTAACTATGAGAAATATTAGCCTTGAAAGCTGCATCAGGTCACATCACATCTCTATAACGTCAGAAAAATACATCTGTTAAGATCAAAGGATCCCGACAGCTATATTTTTGGGGACAATTGTTGTGGGTGGAATTTTCTAACCTATATCCCGAAATTATATCCTGACTTTATATGTCTATTTTCGCTGCCAGGATACTGGACCAGGATATTGGTAACATCCTGCGAGGGTATCCTGCGTGCTGTTAACAATTTGCTTTGGCTGCAAGGTACAAACGGTCATGAGGCTTGGTCTCCCTGAAGAATAGGTCAAGGTGGTTACAAGAAAGACATTGGAAGCTTGGAGAAGGGGTTTACAATGGTCAAAAGGGAATATTCACAGGATCCCGGAATTTTAGCATAATATCCCGGATTTTTAGCATAATTGGTTAATTCTTGTAACTATATAAAGGGATGCCAGATCCATAGGACACACACTTTGAGTTCACCTACTCATTCACTCTCTTTTCTAGTAGTAATCACGCACTAACACTCATCACTTATAATCATTGTACCACTTAGTAGCGATCTGAGCATTATCCTGCACTGTATCCTGGTTATTCAAGCAATAAGAAGAACAAGGCAGCCGACGATTGTCAGCTCCTGAGGTTTTATGCCGGAGATCTAGATTGATCAAGGGCTTTCCTCATACATCACGTGTCAACCTTTACATTTTTGCTGATTGTTTGATTATAGATACAGCTCGATATCCTGAGCCGTATCCTGAAACAGGGCCATGACCCAAGATCACCAAGCCGCCATCAAGAAGATTACTCATGAGGCTCAAGCCAAATCTGATGCTGCCCAAGTCCAACACGAGCATGATGGTTACATACCGGGAAAGCCTCAAGAACTCTGTGGTTGTCTCCCTCCTTCAGGCTAGATTGAAAATGGCCTATGAGGCTAAGGCCTTGAGATTCGAATGCCCCTCGTGGAATGTTGAGGCTTGGGAGGCGAAACTGAAGGATCTTGGCGGCAATCCTGTGGAGCATCCTGTGAAACCTGTTGCTGGAGAACCTGCTAAAGTGACTGAGGATGTGGTTGATGCCAACGTGGATGCTGGGAATGATGCTGGTGGTGATGCTGGAGGTGATGCTGGAGCGGATGCCGATGAAGCGATGATTGAAGAGGGTGCTGCCCCTTAAAAGCAGCGAAGTGGGCGATGATGGATATAAGTGCCAAGGCCGGAGCCCACTTTTTAAGTTTGATGGTTGTGGTTCTTGAACAATTTATTTTTCATGTCTTTGAACAATTTACCTTTCCTTCATTAGAACAATTTGATAGCCAAAGGTGGATGGGTCCTGGGTTTCATGATGAAGCCCTTAGTTATCAACTAGTATATTTTGTTTTGAACAATACAATGATTGGAGGCGGATGGGTCTCGGTTTGAGATGAAACCTTCAATCGTTGTGTAAATATGGTTAGGAACCTATTGTGCTTTTGGTGGATGGGCCTTGGTTTAAGGTGAAACCAAAAGCACAACTTTTGACATGTTAATAATATAACCTGCTTTTGACTTACTTGCCTTTGTTATTGTTTTAGTCTTTTGTTACATACTGTTTAGTTTAGACATCAATTTTGCAAAATTAGTGCAATCATTTTTGTAAATATCCTGATCAATATTTTCAGCGATATCCTGCAAAGACTTTCGAAGTTTTTAAACTTCAAACAATTTAGATAAGGTCTTTAAAGGAAAAAGGTAGTTTACTAAGAATTTATAGACTTTTTTTACAATAAATTCAATTTTGATTTTAAATCCAAGTATTATATCCCAAATATTGCAACCAAATATCCCGAAACATGTCCCAAAAACAAATTATGAGAATATATCCTAATCAGGATATTTAAGCCTTAAACATAGTTTCAAAAGTTCAAACAACTTATGTAGAGTTCACAAAAGAAAGATCATACCAGGAATAGAGTACAACCATAGTCTTGAACTTCTCTCCTTTTGCAACTTTTTCTGTCGAGATGTCCCCAGTCCGAGATACTTAGTATATTAGGTCCAAATTTGATCTTTTGAGCTTCACACGGTCGCCTTAAGAGGAATGTCCCCTGTGCACGAAGTCTTCGAACACTTAGAAAATTTTTGAATTCAAGTTTTAACTGTATGGACAGTTCTTTTGTTACTTGGGTAAAACCCTAAAGTATACTGGAGATAATTCCTTATTATCCTGGGGATAAACCTATAGGTATCCTGGGGAAAATCCCAAATTTTCATGCGCTGCAGGCGGGAGTGTATAAACTCCAAGACTTAGAAAGGTGAAAACCTTTAAACCTTAGAGAGTATGAAAATACCCTTTCGCGAGAGAGGGTGATCAATCCTCATATACCTTAAGGATCCAGGATATAGACAACAGTGACAAAATTGTTAGCCACTTTTACATGAACTGGTCCCGCCACCTTGAACTATCCCTGGATAACTTACGCTCCAGGCGGGGTGTTTAAACCCAATTCGTGAGAAAGGTGAATACCTTTAAACCTGTGAAGGGATCAGGATCCCTTAAACGTGAGAGAGGGGGCCAATCCTCTAATCTTTCGAAGTATCCTGAATGCGTATCCTAGAGCTATATCCCAAAGCATATACTGCAAAACAATTGTAAACTAAGGTGGGTGTTAGCCTGGAGTCAGTAATGGGTTCAAAAGAGTAAATAATATTAAACATATTAAAAAAGATAGAATTGATACCATCCTGAGTTAGAAATCAAATTCCAAACTCACTTGAAATAGAGCTTTAGATGTATAGCATTCCAGGATCTCGGTAGCATATCCCCCTCCATATTCTTGAGTCGGTATGCTCCTTTCCCTGATTCCGATTCAATCTCATAGGGTCCTTCCCATTTCGGAGCCAACTCTCCATCAGCAGTATTCGTAGTATTCTGAAAAGCTTTTCTTAGTACCCAGTCTCCAACCTGGAACCTTCTAGTCCTTATATTCTTGTTATATGCTTTGGATATCCTTTGTTGATATGCTGCCATCCTTAGCCTTGCTACGTCTCATGTCTCATCAATAGTATCCAATTCCTGGCATAGGACTTCAGGATTCTGCTCAAGATCCCAGAGGCTGGATCTTGCTGTAGGTATTACCATTTCTGTCGGGATCACCGCTTCTGCTCCAAATACCAAGGAAAATGGGGTTTGGCCTGTTGCACTTTTCACCTTTGTTCTATCAGCCCATAAAACAAAGGGTAGTTCTTCTGCCCATCTTCCTTTTTTAGCTCCTAGTCTCTTTTTCAGGTTGTTGACAATTATCTTGTTTGAGGATTCTGCTTGTCCATTTGCTTGAGGATGTACTGGTGTGGATGTGATCATTTTGAATCCCCAACTCTTGCAAAAGTCAGTAGTCCTCTTACTTATGAATTGAGATCTATTGTCGCAAATTATCTCAGCTGGTACACCAAACCTAGTCAGGATATTCCTTTTTATGAAGGATACCACTTCTTGATCTCTAACTTGGACAAATGCTTCAGCTTCAACCCACTTAGAGAAATAATCAGTCATCGCCAACATGAAGACCTTTCCTCCTGGAGCCTTTGGCAAATTTCCTACTATATCCATTCCCCATTTCATGAATGGCCAAGGGGAAACGATAGGACACAGTGGTTCAGCAGGCTGATGTAATATATTACTATGTCTTTGACATGCGTCACACCTTCGAGCATATTCGGCGGCATCTTTCCTCATGGTAGGCCAATAATATCCTGTTCTTAATACTTTTGAGAATAACGACCTGCCCCCAGTGTGGTTACCACAATCCCTGTCGTGTATATCCTGAAGCACTTCTTTGATTTCGGGATCCTCCAAGCACCTCAGATATGATCCTGCAAGAGATTTCTTATACAAAACATTATTTATAATAGTGAATCCTGATACCTTCATCCTAAAGGCCTTAGGATTCTCATCCTTTGGGATGTGCCCTTCCTTGAGATATCTTATGATTGGAGCCGTCCAGGATTTAGGATCCTCTTCAGGATACTCAGCACCAGGATCCTGAACACTCATTACTTCCTTATCCTGAGGATCCGTCGCAGGATACAGGATATGTAATATTGGTATTTGGATCCCTTCTGGTATCCTGACTGATGATCCCAGATTTGCCAAGGCATCAGCTTCAGCATTATCCTCTCTTGGTACCTGTTCAAGTGTAAAAATATCGAAATATCCTGCTAATTTTTTTTTGAATTTCGAGATAATCGATTAACTTCTCACCTTTAACTGCATAGGATCCATTAAAATGATTAGTAATTAACAGCGAATCAACATATACTTGTAAACATCTGATATTCATATTTTTATAGCCAATTCTAATCCTGCAATTAAAGCTTCATATTCTGCTTAATTATTGGTGGCAGGAAACTCGCATCTAATAGCCTGGGGTAATATGTCCCCCTGTGGCGATTTTAGTAGTATACCCTGATGCGTGTGAAGTGTTATATATATTAGGTATATATTTTAAGCCCTTTTACACTTTTTAGCCAAGTTTTAAATTTATAAAACACGATATTTACTAACACTAAACACACATATGGGCAAGTGCACCCATCGTGGACGTAGTATAGTGTAGGTAAGATACCGAGGTCGTCCAAGGACATAAGAGCTTTTAGTACCGGTTTATCCTTAACGTCTAATCAAATCAAAATGTTAGAAAAAGGTTTTAAACTAAGAAAATAAAACTAACTAAATTGCTGAAAAATAAAATAAAAATAAAAACAGATAGACAAGATGAATCACTTGGATCCGACTCGTGTGTAGTGTAACCTTTGATTATTTTCGCACTTTTGCACTTATTTAAGAGATTATCTTAGTCATTGTAGTAGGCCCCTCTTTTGAAGGCGACGATACCCTCAACCCAGTAGTTTGAGTCAGCAAGGATACAATCCTAAAGGGTCGGATTATTGAAGGATAATTAATTAAGTTATTAATGCATAATGTGGTAGGCCCCTCTTTTGAAGGTGATGTTACCCTCAACTAAGTAGTCTGAGTCAGCAGGGATACAGTCCTAAGTAGCTGGGTTAAAGTTTTAATAGCAGTTTAACTTATGAGGGGATCAAAGAGTTTGGACCCCCGCCATCCAATACCTTTGGGTATTGAAGGAGGTCCTACTAAATTTGACCCAGGTCCTTTGCAGGATCTATACACTGAACAATGGCAAGACTCTTACCAAACCGTTCCCTTAACCACCGACCAGGTAGCCAACATACCTCCATATAGACCGTGGAGATATGAATGGTGAAAATATTTTATTTTATATAGACAGTAAAATAATGCCAAGACACCACGGATAAACGATAAGGAAGAATAACCTTCAACATAAGAAACTAGTAATTAAAGTCATTAATACAAAACCAATTAAAAAGTGCAAAAGATTAAAAATAAAAAGTATTACACTAGACACTTGTCTTCACCAAGTGATGTAAGAGACTTAGGCAAACATGGCCTTTGATTGTCAAGAACTCTTACGATCAATCTTGGATCCCGAGATGGCTCACACACTCTATGATGGATAATGGATGATGGTGTTATGGTGGTGGTGGGTGGTGGGTGAAGTGTGAGAGAGGTGGTGTGCCAAGGGATGAGTTGCAAGAGCTCCAAACACTCCTATTTATAGGCTGAACAGAAGCTCGGGCACGGCCCCGTGTCCGCTGGGCACGACCACGTGTCCATCTGACTCTCTCTCTTCATTAATTGTAATTCGCAATTACAATAAATGTGCCTGCAGGAAGTTGACCACGCCCCCGTGTCCGCTGGGCACGGCCCCGTGGTGGGCAACAGAAGCTTCTATGAGTTTGTCTTTTCTGCTGGCACTTGGGCATGGCCCCGTGCTCACTGAGCACGGGGCGTGTTCAGTCTTCTGTCTTCTTTGTTTTGCTTGGGAATATGCTGTCGGGAGGTCGGGCATGCCACTTTTGTTCCTTTTCTTGTATTTATGTTAGATTTTGCTGTCTTTTTTACTTCTTTTGGTGTTTTAAGGTCATTTAATCCTGAAAATACAAACGGAAGACAAAAGCACACTTTTTCCAACATTAGTACTAAAAAGGTTAGTTTTATGCCACAATTGATGTAATTTATATGTTGCATTTTGTGCACATCAAATACCCCCACACTTGAATATTTGCTTGTCCTCAAGCAAAACTCTTTATAATGTGGCTTACACACCCAAATGGAATGGGTAGAAGAGAAGTTTTAGGCTTGTCATAGAGTGTCGGGATTTCCAAGATTCTTTATTTAGGTTTTATTTTTATTTATTTACGATCCTATTCGTCATGATTTATTAAAAACGTTTCATAAGATAAATTACTTATTAGGGCATAACATACCTCTTTAAAATTCCATTGATATACAAGTTCACATACCTCACGGGGAATCACTCAACACTCGGCCAAAGGTGTATTTTTTTAGTGAATCACTCGAGAGCGGCATGGAACTTACTCCTACCATAAGCTTGCCAAGCAATCAATCCTCCTCCTTTTTAACTATATACCCTTGTAAATATCACGCGGACTTTTTGGGTGAAGGGTTAGGCTTGGGCTAAAGGTGGGTGGTTGGGTTAGTGGTTAGTAAAAAGGGCAAAAAGCGTAACAATCGTCGGTTTTTGAAAGACTTTCTATTTTTTTCATTTTTATTTATTTTGATGAACCATTTATTTCAAACAAAGTTATTTTTGATGAACTTGTTTGTTATTTGGTTTCATCAAAATATTATTATTAATATTATTATTATTATTATTATTATTATTATTATTATTATTATTATTATTATTATTATTATTATTATTATTATTATTATTATTATTATTTAGGAAGAGTCATTAGAAAACCGAACGTTGTTACTAAAAGAAAGGGTTAAAAATAAAAAGGTTTAGGTGGGTAAAAGGGTGATTGTTTTGGGTTAAGAAATGAAAAGGTTTAGGCTCAAAGGGGTTAACTAGGGGGATTTTGGGTAGGTGGTAAAAAAAATGAAAAATAATGGTGTAGAAAGAAAAAGGGTTAGTTCTAATGCCTCCATCATTTACTTACTCGGGTTTAAGTTGGTAAGTACCGGGAATGTATTGTTATGGCAAGTTCTAGAGTCGTACGAACCAAGCGGCTATTCACACAAGAAATGAAAAATAAGCATTTAGTGTAAAGATATATATTTGTATGCTCGTTAAAGGCTCAAAACTCACTTTTGCGGGAAAGGGTTTTTTATGTGATCAAGTATATATAATCAAATTTTAACTAAGTTTGTCATGCCTTTTCATAATTTTTTAGGTTGGTTCTTTTTATCACGACGCTATCGGTTGTAAACTTGTAAAAATATAACCTTGTTAGAACTTGAATTCCCAACTTAAACTTAGACAAGTAAAAAAAATGAAAACTTTTTGAAAAAAATTTGGGGTGATTAGCGGTTCCAATAGAGTTTTGTGTAAGGCTTGTTATTAGGACTTGCAAGATTCAAGGTTTTAGCATCCCCCCACACTTAAATTACACATTGTCCTCAATGTGTCCCAAAAATAAGTTTTTAGGTTGATTGGATGTGTAAAATGGTGTTAAAAGCAAAATTTTATGTTACTGGCATCCTGGAAACGGCCCCGTGGTGACCGGGCACGGCCCCGTGTTCAGGTGCCAGTGATAAAAATTAAGGAAAAGAAACAGAAGCCTGGACACGGGGGCGTGTTCAGCGAACACGGCCCGTGTCCAGTTACCTGAACTGGGCAATTTTCTGCAGAGTGTGCAGCACGGGGCCGTGTTGGGCGGACACGGCCCGTGTTGAGCTTACTGTAATGAAGAAATTGTTGTCGGATGGCCCTATTTTCGTGCATGGGGTGATGTTTCTCATTTCCCTTGTTATCCTTCACCATCCTGAGTGTGTTTTATTCATTACAACATCATCCAAACCTTAAAACCATCATTTCATTAAAAACCGTCATAGAGAGAATTACATAGTCCTAAAATGATAGTAAGTTAGATAAGTAAGCACAAGAAGCTTAAACCAAGGAGTTCTAGCCTACAAGTTATTTTAATTAGCAAAATTTCCAAGAAGATAATATTCTTGGTTGGATGCGGCTTCATAGAACTCCTTCCTCCGGGCATGGACTCCTCATATGTCGGCGAGCCATTCCTCTATCTCCCTTGGGAGGAGGAAGGAGGGCTCGTTGGCGTCGGTTTGAGGAGGTACAACTTCCACCGGGACTTCTTGTAAATTTTCAAGGGGAGGTTCCGCTGGAATGTCATCCCATCCGGTAGGGTTGTTGACTCCAAGTGCTAGGTTCCAATCCTCTTGAGGGAGGATGGGTTCCATGGGAGGTGTTACAAGAATACTTAACCTCTGGTGCAAGAGGTTAATTTCTTGAAAACTATTTTCCAGCCCCACCGTAAGATAGTTTATACGGTCTATTAGGACCTCCTCTACCGAAGTCATTTCATCGAGAGCTTCCCGTAGCGCCATGACGTAGTGTACAAGGGTAGCTTCGATGGAAGGCCGTCTTCCACTTCTACTATTTCTTGAATGCACAGACGATGTTCCACTGTTTTCACTTGACATTCTACGAAAATAAACCGAAAAACAGCTTATTTTAATGAAACAGTACCTTGGACACGGCCCTGTGTTCACCTTTCTGCGGAATTTTGAAACAAGGAATCTTGAAGTTTTAAGTTATTTTTCTAACTCGTGAAGCCTTTTTGAACAATAGTAACTTAAAACAATGTTATATAACTTACTTTTAACAAGATTCTTTGAACAAAACTCAATAATCCTTGCAATAAAGCTTGAAATCTCAAGATTTAATGGAGGTTTTTGGAGAAAGATGAAGAAGAAGGAAATGGATAAAAGAGGAAAGGACAAGATGGTTGTTGGAACCTTCTTTTAGAACATCCTAGGATGGTAGGAGAGAAGAACCCTTCAAATCTCTGTCCCTGGATGGTCCAAATGTGCAGGATTGTTGGCTGCATTTATAGAAAACGATAGTATGTTGGACACGGCCCCGTGTCGGCTGGACGCGGCCCCGTGTGCAGACAGAATCCTGACACAATTTGTCCGTATTCTGACGCGAAGTCAGAAAGGAATCTTTTGGTGGACACGGGGACGTGTTGGCTGGGCACGACCCCGTGTCGAAAGGCTGATTTATGAAGTTTGTCTATTTTTTAAGGAACTTATCCGGATCGGGTGGTTCCTTACTGGATGGAACAACCCCAAAGTGCCTAAGATACCTTAATTGATTTAGATTAAGACGAGAACGCAAGAGGTTGTCGGTGAGGGTGATTCCTATGCTAAATGTAGGTGGACAAGTCCAACCCTTTTCTGGGCTCTTGTTAAAGAAGGTGTATGCCGAATCGCTCGGGTCTATGTATGCATCGAACAAAGTCGATGGGGAGTCCTTCACGGCACAATCGGCACAGGGACGACTATCGTCCAAGTCTTCGCTAGAGTTGAAGGTATTACCGGGAGCAACGAGGTTGTTTGAATGCAATCCCAACAATTCTTCTTGGTCATTGTCTTGAGATGAATTAAGGAAATCCATCTAAAGTTCTTCTAACCAACTAAGAATTAGATCTTCTAGTTGAAATAGTTCATCAAGAAGAATTTCTCCTAAAATATCTGGTTGGGCGCCTTCGAGGGAGAGATAAGGATTATTTTTACTTTCGCCCTCTTAAGGCTACAGGCAAACGATGGGTCTATATAGTGGGGCTTATAATTTAGAAAATAACATTCTAATTCTTTATGACCGCCTCCACATAATTGACACCACGCACCATAAGAGTGACGAAAGTAAAAATGATCTTTATCACTCATTTTTGTGTCAGAAATTACCAACCGTCGGGATCTTACGGTTCTGTTTTCAGTAACTGACTCTTGGGCACGGGGGCGTGTTGAGTGGGCACGGCCCCGTGTTCAGCTTACTGTCTAACATAAAACAGGATTGCCAGTTCAAATGATTGGGCACGGGGCGTGTTCAGCGGGCACAACCCGTGCTGAGTTCTGCAGAAGCTGAAAAATTAATAAAATCCTAAAAAAATAAAAAGAAAATAATAAAAAAATGATTAGGCCGTTGATTCCTAACTTTCTTAAAATCCTTGTGTCCCCGGAAACGGTGCCAAAAACTTGATGCGTGTGAAGTGTTATATATATTAGGTATATATTTTAAGCCCTTTTACACTTTTTAGCCAAGTTTTAAATTTATAAAACACGATATTTACTAACACTAAACACACATATGGGCAAGTGTACCCATCGTGGACGTAGTATAGTGTTGGTAAAATACCGAGGTCGTCCAAGGACACAAGAGCTTTTAGTACTGGTTTATCCTCAACGTCTAAAAATAAAAACAGATAGACAAGATGAATCACTTGGATCCGACTCGTGTGTAGTGTAACCTTTGATTATTTTCGCACTTTTGAACTTATTTAAGAGATTATCTTAGTTATTGTAGTAGGCCCCTCTTTTGAAGGCGACGTTACCCTCAACCCAGTAGTTTGAGTCAGCAAGGATACAATCCTAAAGGGTCGGATTATTGAAAGATAATTAATTAAGTTATTAATGCATAATGTGGTAGGCCCCTCTTTTGAAGGCGACGTTACCCTTAGCTAAGTAGTCTGAGTCAGCAAGGATATAGTCCTAAGTAGCTGGGTTAAAGTTTTAATAGTAGTTTAACTTATAAGGGGATCAAAGAGTTTGGACCCCCGCCATCCAATACCTTTGGGTATTGAAGGAGGTCCTACTAAATTTGACCCAGGTCCTTTGCAGGATCTATACACTGAACAATGGCAAGACTTTTACCAAACCGTTCCCTTAACCCCTGACCAGGTAGCTAGCATACCTCCATATAGACCGTGGAGGTATGAATGGTGAAAATCTTTTATTTATATAGACAGTAAAATAATGCCAAGACACCACGGACAAACGATAAGGAAGAATCACCTTCAACATAAGAAACTAGTAATTAAAGTCACTAATACAAAACCAATTAAAAAGTGCAAAAGATTAAAAATAAAAAGTATTACACTAGACACTTGTCTTCACTAAGTGATGTAAGAGACTTGGGCAAACATGGCCATTGATTGTCAAGAACTCTTACGATCAATCTTGGATCCCGAGATGACTTACACACTCTATAATGGATAATGGATGATGGTGGTGGATGATGGTGTTATGGTGGTGGTGGGTGGTGGGTGAAGTGTGAGAGAGGTGGTGTGCCAAGGGATGAGTTGCAAGAGCTCCAAACACTCCTATTTATTGGCTGAACAGAAGCTCGGGCACGACCCCGTGTCCATCTGACTCTCTCTCTTCATTAATTGTAATTCGCAATTACAATAAATGCGCCTGCAGGAAGTTGACCACGCCCCCGTGTCCGCTGGGCACGACCCCGTGGTGGGCAACAGAAGCTTCTACGAGTTTGTATTTTCTGCTGGCACTTGGGCACGGCCCCGTGCTCACTGAGCACGGGGCGTGTTCAGTCTTCTGTCTTCTTTGTTTTGCTTGGGAAGATGCTGTCGGGAGGTCGGGCATGCCACTTTTGTTCCTTTTCTTGTATTTATGTTAGATGTTGCTGTCTTTTTGCTTCTTTTGTTATTTTGAGCTCATTCAATCCTGAAAATAGAAAAGGGAGACAAAAGCACACTTTTTCCAACATTAGTACTAAAAAAAGGTTAGTTTTATGCCACAATTGATGTAATTTATATGTTGCATTTTGTGCACATCAACCCAGACCTACACCTCTTACATTAGACGCACCATCAATATATAATGTCCAGGATTCTTGATTTTCTCCTAGCTGTTGTACTTCTAGGTCTACTTCGTTTTGAATATCACTACTGAAATCAGCCACAATGTCAGCTAAGGCCTGAGACTTTATGGCATTTCTAGGCTCATATACTAGGTCAAAGGCACTTAATTCGACCATTTAGCCATCCTACCTGACATCTCGGGTTTCCTAAGCACATTTTTAACAGGATAGTTGGTTTTAACATGAATCCTATGTGTTTCAAAATAATGTCTAAGTTTTGTCGACGCCATAACTAGGGCTAATATCAGCTTTTCTAAGTGAGAATATCTAGTTTCAGCATCTAATAAACTTTTACTAACATAATAGACAGGATACTGCTGACCTTCATGATCCTTTACAAGAACGGCACTTACTGCATTCCCTGATACTGCAAGATACAGGGATAATGGTTCACCATCCTCAGGCTTCATCAATAGAGGTGCGGTTGAAAGATACTGCTTCAAATCCTGCATGACTGTTTCATGCTTCTCTCCCCATTCGAATTTCTTATTCTTCTTCAGGATATCACAAAATTCCTTGCATTTTTCCGAGGATATTGAGATAAATCTATTCAATGCTGCTACTCGCCCTGTTAATCGTTGAACATCCTTCATATTTGAAGGTGACTTGATATCTAAGATGGCTTTAATCTGCTCCGGGCTTGCCTCTGTCCCCCTTTTCATCACCATGTATCCTAAAAATTTTCCTGCCCCCACTCCAAAATGGCATTTAGCAGGATTCAATTTCATGTTGTACTGGTCCAGGATATCAAATGCTCCCTTAATATCCTGGAGGTGATCCTCAGCCTTCTTGGATTTTACTACCATATCATCGATGTATACTTCCATGGTGTCCCCCAGTTTGTCTTTAAACATCATGTTCACCAGCCTTTGATATGTTGCACCTGCATTTTTTAAACCAAAAGGCATAGCAGTATAACAATAAATAGCTGTTGGTGTCATAAAAGCAGTATACTCCCGATCGGAGGGTTCCATTTGGATCTTCTGAAATCCTGAAGAGGCATCCATGAAGGTTAACATCTCGTGGCCAGCGGTAGCATCCACAATTGAATCAATATGAGGTAGAGGAAACGAGTCTTTGGGACAAGCTTTGTTCAAGTCTGTGTAATCCACACACACTCTCCATTTCCCGTTTTTCTTTTGCACCACAACTACATTTGCCAGCTGTTAGGGCTGGATTTTTATGACTTATGATCCTTACATGTGATCCTAACCAGTGATCCTTGTTTCTTTGGCAGATAGTGATCCTCAGAAGAGTTCCAGGATTAGGATCACGGACCATCCTAGGGATCCTCATACTAACGGTTGTTCTCTTTGGATTTAATGTTATCTTGCAGGAATTTCGAGTAAGATCCACTCTTAGCAACATAAACAAGGAACTCGTCACAGCAACTTTGGCATATGCATAATCAAAGATGGACGTTGTGGATGATATGGAAACTCAGCACAATTTAAGGGCGATAATTTAGGCTAGATTTACTTCTATTCCTAAAGGGGTAACGAGCTAATAGTTAGGTTATTTACCTAAAATATGACCACACACACTTGTATAAGTAGCACTCTTCAACATTCGGAAAAAACACACAACACACTTCTCACACGCTTTGACACACGATACTATAGTGATCCTTGTACTTAGCTCGTTACCATCCGAAGTTGTAAAAACGTTGTTTGTTATATTGAAGTTTGGTGATCGGTAGTTGCCATCACCCGAGGTTTTTTATGCCGGAGATCATTCATTGATCAAGGGCTTTTTCCTCGTATAAATCCTTGTGTCACTTGCATATTTTACATTAAAGTGATCCTTTACTTTATTCATCAAACCAAGCATCATTCCCCGTTTACATAGAGTTTGGTTGCATTATCCTTGTGTGATTTTTGACCAAAACAGTTTGGCGCCCACCGTGGGGCAATTGGTGCTTCATTCATAAGAAATTTTTTCTGTTGGTGTTCATTCCGGAAGTGTTGCATGGCTTCCTCATTGAAGAATGCTTCCACAGCAATGTCTGCAGTCAATTCATTTAATGGCATTCCACCTTTGCCTCCACCACCCGCTGGATCTCAGAAAAATGCTGAGAAGAGACCAACTCCTATCTCCTCTAAACCGTCATCTTCTGCTCTAACTTCTTCTGTTCCCAGTACTAGTGATATATTTGTTTTGGTTAAAAATCACACAAGGATAATGCAACCAAACTTTATGTAAATGGGGTATGATGCTTGGTTTACAGAAAAAAGTAAAGGATCACTTTCACTATGAAATACGCAAAGACACAATGATTTATACGAGGAAAAAGCCCTTGATCAATGTATGATCTCCGGCATAAAAAACCTCGGGTGATGGCAACTACCGATCACCAAACTTTAATATAAGAAAAATAGTTACAACTTCGGATGATAATGAGCTGGGTACAAGGATCACTATAGTTTCGAGTGTCTAAGCGTGTGGGAATTGTGTTGTGTGTTCTTCCAAATGGGGAAGAGTGTTATATATACAAGTGTAGGTGACCTATTTTAGGTAAAAAGACTAATAATCAGCTCATTACCCCTTTAGAAATAAAAGTAAATCTAGCCTAAATTGTCGCCCTTAAATCATGCCAAGTTTCCATATCCTTTGCAACGTTCATCTTCGATTAAGCACATGCTATAATTGTAAATACGCGTCCTTTGATCGTGATGCTAAGAGCGGATCCTGCTAGATATTCCTGCAAAATGACATTAAGTTCAACGAAAGCAACTGTTAGCATGAGGATCCTATGATGGTCCGTGATCCTGATCCTGGAACTCTGCTGAGGATCACTATCTGCCAAAGAAACAAGGATCACTGGTTAGGATCACACGTGAGGATCATGTATTGTAAAAATCCAGCCCTAACAATTGCCCCCAAAATATAAGGAGTGATTTTGTAAATAAATGAGTTATATTTTGCTTTGATCTTATCTGCAACGAACAACTCGGATAACTAGCCGTTAATCTCGAACTAGCCGTTGCAATCCTTACGTCACTGAGGTGACATCCCTGCAAATCATGATTATAAATAGGAGATAGGGTAAGGATCAATCTGCATTTAAATTCAAGATATTCTCCCTTTATAATCTCTACCGAAGGTTGATCAGGTATTCTCTTCTCTTTCTTCCTTCTCTTGCTCTGTTTTTCTGCTTCCTGTTTTTATTCTGCCAAGAGTATGTTGCTCCGAAATTCCCCTCACAAGGATCACAAGAAGAGCAGTCCCCTGAAAAGCCAAGGGATCGTCAAAGACTCTCCTACAGAGAGGTGCTGCTTTACTGATGCTCATGTTGATAGGATCCGTCACTGTTTTCCGGCGGATGCTATCTTCAAGTCATTCACTTCCATCGCTCTAAGTGATTTTGTTTCCGACACCTGGGTGGCCTTTCCTGCAACTCCGTTTACCATAGGATATTCGTATCCTTTTCCAGCCTTCACCCAATCCTTCTTTTCCCTGACCGGCATGTCTTATATCCAAGCCATGCCGATGATCTGGAGGGTTCTGTATACCCTTGAGAGGATCATCGAGCAGGAGGGGATTGACTTAGGGATGTCGGAGCTGGCTGAGCTATATGATCTTACCATATTTGGTTCCTGTCGGTACTTGTTGAAACTGAAAGCTGGGGAGGATCACCCTGTTCTTAAGGTCACCAAGAATGATACAAATTGGAAGCGGCGATTTTTCTTTGTTAGGAGGGATACCATCCCTAATGGGAAGGATCTGCCCAAGGAGTGGGCTACTCATGGTAGGATAGAGGATCCTGGAAGGATCACCATCAGACTTGTCTCTTATGATGAGGATCACTAATGTTTTCTTTGTCTTTTGTGCAGCCATATCCGTTGCTCATCTCAAGTTAACTCCTGCTGCAAGAGAGAGAGTTTTAGCTTTCAAAAAGCTTGATCCTGAGACCAGAAGTTTTCAAGTCACCGTCCAAGATTCACAAGAAGTATCCTCCACATCTGCCACTATGTCAAGTAAGTATCCTTATTAAAAAGTAAGTTATATGTAAGACTGTTTAGTTAGTAAGGGAACTTATCTTGTTTTGATTGTGTAGGCGCTGGGAAATCTGCTAAGTCTGCCAAGTCTGCCTCCAAGTTCGGGATTGATGAACTTGCCAATGTCAAGTCTTCAAGAAAGAAGACTTCTGTTGCCAGTCCCTCTGCTTCGGCCCCTAAAGCACCTGTTAGGGGTAAGGGGAAGAAGAGAAAGACTTCTGAGGATCTCCAAGGATTTCCCCTGCTCCGCCAGCAGTTTCTTGATTATGTTAACGAGGTTAGGATCACTGCCCCTGTTGGTTATCCTGACGATTTTGAGGATCACTTGTGTCTGACGTCATATCTTGTTTTTCTTGCAGAAATTTACTGAAATAGAGACTTATGTTAACCACGTTGAAGATCAAGATCGCCAAATTGCCGACCTCCAACAGATGGGTGTGCTGAAGGATCTCAAGATAGCTGATCTTGAGAAGGAGCTCCGGGCTACCAAGGATGAAGCTGTCAAAACACTGATCAAGTTTGACTACGAGAAGCATGATATCACCCAGGAAGCTAAGGTCTTTGCTGCGATAACCATGTATAAGATCCAGCTGCAGATGGCTGCGGAGGCTCAGGATCCTTCCTTTGACAAAGGCACATGGGACGTGGAAGGTTGGAAGGCAAGGATGGAAGAGTTGGAGGATGATGATGATGCTGAGGACATCCCAATGCTGGAGGGTGGTGATGCCGGCAAGGATCAGGGTGGAGAGGCTAGTGGAGCCGGTGGTGATGGAGCAGCGAAGGTTTGAGCTGCAGGATTGGGCAATGATGGATATTTCGAGACTAGGCCGGAGCCCAATTTTTTAAAGTTTGGTAGTGATTTGTTTGTGGTTGTGATGTTTTGAAACAATTGATGGTCTGTACTTAAACAATATTTTTTAGGGTTAAGGATCCTGGATCCTTTGGACAATAGGTAGGATCGCAAATGGTGGAGGGATCCTCTGTTTGGGGGATGAAGCCTTTGTGATCCTGCCGCCTTTAATTTTCTGCACCTGCTAAGACCGCATAGACAATGGACACCCTTTGCCAACCCATGTGGACGGGCCACGTTTTGCTGGTAGAAATGTGGGTTGGCAATTTTGACAACTTTTTGAAAGGGTTTAAGATCCTTTTGTTAATAATATAACTTTAATCTTTTTGGCTTATCTCGTGTTGTTATCCTTTATTTGTCTTCTTATTTTCCAGTTTGTTTTAGAAACATATTTGTTAGAGTAACAAGAGCTGAGCAAACCATGTTTAATAAATTTAGGATATGATCCTAGATCAAATATCCTGACACTGAAAATTTTTGAAGCAAACAATTTCAAGGATCATAGGTTTAGTTGTCAAAGTGTGAGGGTTGTTTAGTATAATCAAAATAGTCAAGGATCATACCTGAGGATCCAAGTTAGGATCCTAACCTTTAATCAAGATAACCATAAGTGAAATTTTAACGGATAATACGGATTAAGGATCCTTATTTGCTTAACTTCGAAAACCTGAAAAATGGAACATAACTTGGGACTAAGCCAATGTTAAAGATAAATTAATAGCTGGGGACAAGCCCAAAGGATCACTGGGGACAAGCCCAAAGGATAACTGGGGACAAGCCCAAAGGATAACTGGGGACAAGCCCAAAGGATCACTGGGGACAAGCCCAAAGGATAACTGGGGACAAGCCCAAGGATCGTATGTAAACTGGAGTATGGCCCTTACTGGCGACTATCCAAGCTTGGTGACATGAAAATGTCAAAACCTTAGCTAACGTGAAAACGTTAGAAACCTTAGGAACGGATGTATGGTACGTCTACCATTATACGTAGGATCCTAGGTATAGCCAGTACGATGAGGTTGTCAGCCCCGGAAGTGGGTACTGGTCCCAAAGACGTGAACTATACCAGGATCATCGTGCGCTACTGGCGAAAACTGGGGATAATCCCAAGGATAACTGGGGTTGAACCCAAGGATCTGTGTTGCTTTTGAAGATCTTTGACGATATGCTATAGATACCTGAACTATCATAACTCAAATGGTTCGTGAGAAGAGGATGAAGGATACATGATCCTTATCCTTAGGTAAAAAGTAAGGAAATGTAATAGTTTTAAGATAAGGACATTACCAGAGTAAGGGTCACTGACATCACCGAGATCCTTCGAGGATACTTCAATGTAAGGATCACATGCTTGAAGGATCATGTTCACATAAAGTATTTCTTTAAGTGAACAGCATTCCAGGCTCTTGGTAACAAATTTCCTTCCATGGTTAGCAATCTGTATGCCCCCTTTCCTGCTTCAGCTTCAATCAAGTAAGGGCCTTCCCACTTTGGTGCTAACTTCCCGTCAGCAGGATTGATAGTGTTTTGGAATGCTTTTCTCAACACCATATCTCCGACTTGGAACTTCCTTATCCTAACATTTTTGTTGTAAGCACCAGCCATTCTTTGTTGGTAGCTTGCCATCCTTATCCTAGCCAGATCCCTGATTTCCTCAATAGTATCCAAATCCTGAGCCAGGATTGTAGCATTCTCTTCAGGATCACGAGCACTTGTTCTAGCAGTTGGGATCACCATCTCTGTTGGGATCACTGCTTCTGCCCCAAATACTAAAAAGAAAGGTGTTTGACCAGTGGCATTCTTGGGAGTTGTCCTATCAGCCCATAGCACATAAGGTAACTCCTCTGCCCATTTCCCCTTCTTGGATCCTAGCTTCTTCTTCAGATTATTGATGATGATCTTGTTGGATGATTCTGCTTGACCATTGGCTTGTGGATGAACTGGTGTTGATGTTATCATCTTAATTCCCCAACTGTCACAAAAGTTAGTGGTTCTGCTTCCAATGAATTGGGAACCATTATCACATACAATTTCAGAGGGAATGCCAAATCTAGTTATAATTGTTGGGGCTGGATTTTACTATAAATGATCCTTATACGTGATCCTGACCAGTGATCCTTGTTTCTTTGGCAGATAGTGATCCTCAGCCAGACTTCAGGATCAGGATTATGGGACGATATGGTGATCCTTACACTAACGGTCACTTCCACTTATTACAAAATTGTTTTGCAGGAACACCTAGCAGGATATGCCCTACACATCATGATCCAGGGACGCGTTTTCACAAATATGGCAAGAGCTAAATTGGAGATAGACGTTGTACCGGATATGGAAACTTAGCTTGATTAATGGGCAGCAATTTAGGCTAGATTATCTTTATTTCTAAAGGGGTAATGAGCTGATTAGTGGTCTATCTACCTAAAATAGGTCACCCACACATGTATAAATACCACTCTTCCTCATTCGGAAGAACACACAACATACGACACAGCTCTCAAACACTTAGACACTCAGTGATCCTTGTACTCAGGTCATTATCATCCGAAGTTGTAACTACATTTTTATTATATTGAAGTTGGTGATCGGTAGTTGCCATCACCCGAGGTTTTTTATGCCGGAGATCATACATTGATCAAGGGCTTTTTCCTCGTATAAATCATTGTGTCTTTGCATCTTTATCACAGAAGTGATCCTTTACTTTCATAGCTAACCAAGCATCATACCCCGTTTACATAAAGTTTGGTTACATTATCCTTGTGCGATTTTTGACCAAAACAGTTTGGCGCCCACCGTGGGGCAATTGGTGCTTCATTCATAAAGAAAATCTTTTGTTCGAAATCATTTCAAAGAGTTACATGGCTTCATCATTGAAGAACACCTCCACGGCGATGTCTGCAGTCACCTCAGCACAAACCACTCTACCTCATCCACCGGCAGGATCCCAGAGAAATGCTGAGAAGAGACCAACCCCTTCTTTCTCTAAACCTCCATCTTCTTCTGCTATGAATTCTTCTATTCCCAGTACTAGTGATGTGTTTGCTTTAATTTTGCAGATGAAGGATCGTATGCAGCGGCAGGATGAAACTAATGACAGGATCCTCAGGGAGATTGGAGATCTCAAAAGACAAAAGAAAGCGGCAGAGGATCATTCCCCACTGATGCCAAAATCCTTGAGTTTTGAGACTCCAATGGTCACCTCTCAGCCATCAGGGATCCCAGACGTACAGATCACAGGGGAGTCAAGAGGATCACGTCTCAACTCGGCAGCAATGACTCAGACATCAGATTCACATTTTCAGCCAATAGGATCCTATCCTCAGTACATGGGATCCTTCATGAATCCGGGAGCCTATCCGGGGGCACAGCAGTTTCAAGGATCCTACTTTATTCCAGGATCGTTCCAGGGCCAAGGATCCTCCTTTGTTCCAGGATCATCCCAGGTTCAAGGATCCTCCTTCGTTCCAGGATCATCCCAGGTTCAAGGATCCTCCTTTGTTCCAGGATCATCCCAGGTTCAAGGATCCTCCTTCGTTCCAGGATCATCCCAGGTTCAAGGATCCTCCTTCGTTCCAGGATCATCCCAGATACCAGGATCCTTACAGATGCCAGGATCCCTAAAAAGTTTGCAAACAGGGAGTCTAGATGTCCATCAAGGGGACTTCATTCCAATGCAGACCATTGCTTCCACTGGTCCCTCCGTTGTTCCAGAATCCCGGCAATATGGATTCCCTAACTTGAACCCAATGGGAGGTAACACTTTAAATAATTATCCTACCACTAACCATGGATTCATGCAGGATACAGGTACCAATCACGCTATGGCCAGGGAATTACAGAAACTAAAGGACATGATCTCAAGTGTTCCAGGGGTAGTCAAGCCTATCCCAGAGATTGCAGATGGAAGCCACAAGGTATCACGCTTTGCACCACCAATTTGTGATGCAGAGGTGCCCAAAAGGTTCCATATCCCTACCATGAAGCTGTATGATGGCACAACGGATCCAGAGGAGCATATAGCACAATACAGGGAAAGGATGGAAATCAATCCTATCCCAGAAAAGTTAAAGGAAGCATGCCTATGTAAAGGATTTGGATCCACTCTAACTGGATCAGCTCTTAAGTGGCTGCTAAGTCTTCCCCCTTACTCTATTACTTCATTTGCTAATTTAGTTAATTTATTCAATAACCAATTCTCTTGTAGTAGAAAATTTGAAAAATTAACTAGTGATTTGTGCAGGATAACTCAAAATAATAATGAATCATTAAGGGATTATATAACTAAATTTAGTAAAGAATCCTTGGATATTCCCAACTTGGATATGGCTACGGCTGTTGAAGCCTTCAAAATGGGACTACTTAAGGATTCATTATTCTATGATGATCTTGTTATGACACCTTGCAGGAATTTAGATGAAGTAAGAACTCGAGCACTCAGGTTTATCCGGCTAGAGGATGACAAGAGGATCCAGGAGAGACAAGTAGGATCCTCAAAACAAGATAATCAAGGATCCTCCTTCAAAAACAACAAGTTCAAATCCTACCATAGAAACGAGAACAAGAATGTGCATGCTGTCGATCAAGAAGAGGATGATGAAGAATATCCTCCAATCTCAGAATATTGTTTTTCCGTTGATAATCATGAACTAATCCTTGCAATGCAGAATCTAGGTGAAAAGGCTAGGTGGCCCAGGAAGAATGATAAACCATCCGGGACTAAAGACAAGTCCAAATGGTGTGCATACCATGAGGATTTCGGGCATCTAACTGAAGATTGCATAGCCTTAAGAAAGGGAATTGGATACCTGCTAAGCAAGGGGCATCTAAAAGAATTGCTGGGGAGAAAAAAGCAAAGGACCCAGGATCCTGAAAGGATCCCCGAAAAAGCCCCAGCACCTCCGGCAAATGCACAAGTGATCAACTTCATATCCGGAGGATCAGACATTTGTGGTACATCCTTTTCAGCGGCCAAAAGACATGCAAAAGAATCAAAAATGGACAATGGAGAAAGGCCTATTAGAACATCAAGTGTTTCAGAAGGGAAAACGATAACCTTTGATGAGGATGATCGCATTAACATCCAGGATCCTCATCATGATAGTTTAGTTATTACTCTCTTTATTTCTAACCATTTTGTCCGCAGGATCCTTATCGATGGAGGGAGCTCAGTGAACATAATCCAGCTTGATGTCTTGAAGAAGATGGGAATCCCAGAATCAGACATCACACCAAGATCCTCCGTGCTTGTAGGATTCAGTGGAGAAACGAAGAAAACTCTGGGGGACATCAAACTCCCAATCTACGTGGAAGGATTACATAATTATCAAAAATTTTGTGTTATTGACTGTTTATCTTGTTGCAACGTTATCCTTGGCAGGCCTTGGATACATGACATGAAAGCAGTTCCATCTACCTACCATCAATGTGTGAAGCTCCCTAGCCCATGGGGGATAATCAAGATCGACAGTGATCAGCAAGAGGCTAAGGATTGCTATACCTCATCCATGAAGCCAACCTCGAAGCCAAGGGAGCAATAGCAATTACAGTATCCTCCGAGGAATGTCTTGGAGGCAAGGGAACAAGATGTAGATGAAATCCTCTTGGATCCTAGTGATCCAGAATCAAAAATCTATATCGGATCAGGGATCCTTGGCAACATGAAAGAAGACATGATATCCTTCCTCAAAAGAAGAAAATCTACCTTTGCTTGGAAACATGAAGATATGACAGGTATATCTAAGGATATTATTACTCACAAACTTGGCATTGACAGGTCTATCAAACCAATCCATCAAAAAAGGAGGAAGTTTGCACCAGAAAGGAATGCCATTATCCAAGAAGAAGTAGAGAGACTACTTCGAGCAGGTATGATCAGAGAGGTAAAATATCCTAAATGGTTAGCCAATGTGGTTGTTGTCCAAAAGAAAAACGGAAAGTGGAGGGTATGTGTCGATTTCACTGATTTGAATAAGGCATGTCCCAAGGATCCTTTCCCATTACCCCACATTGACTCCATGGTGGATGCAACAGCGGGGCATGAACTGTTAACCTTTATGGATGCATCATCTGGATTCCAACAAATCCAGATGGAACCATCTGACCAAGAGGATACAGCCTTTATGACCCCAACCGGTTTATATTGTTATATTGCCATGCCTTTTGGACTAAGAAATGCAGGTGCAACATATCAAAGGCTGGTGAATATGATGTTCAAAGATCAAATTGGAAAAACTATGGAGGTGTACATAGACGACATGGTGGTCAAGTCAAAGAAAGCTGAGGATCACCTAAGGGATTTGGAAGAAGCATTCGATATCCTTGATAATTACAACATGAAACTTAATCCTTCGAAATGCCATTTTGGTGTTAAGGCAGGAAAGTTCTTAGGATACATGGTAACCCAGAGGGGCATTGAAGCAAGCCCGGAACAAATCAAAGCATTAATAAATATCAAATCTCCTGCCAATGCCAAGGATGTTCAAAGAATAACAGGCAGGATAGCAGCTTTGAACAGGTTCATATCGAAATCCTCAGAAAAGTGCAAAGAATTCTACGATATCCTAAGGAAGAATAAGAAGTTCGAATGGACTGAGAAGCATGAAAATGCTTTACAAGCCCTAAAAGAGTATATGTCCTCTGCACCAGCATTAGCAAAACCGGAAAAAGGAGATGTGTTATCCTTATATCTAGCGGTATCCTCAACCGCTGTAAGTGCTGTCCTTGTTAAGGATCACGAAGGTACACAATATCCTATCTACTATGTAAGTAAAAGTCTACTTGATGCCGAATCCAGGTACTCACACCTCGAAAAACTTATCCTTGCATTAATCATGGCATCCACTAAGTTAAGGCATTATTTTGAAACCCATACTATTGTTGTTAAAACTAATTTTCCAATTAAGAATGTCCTCAGGAAACCGGATATGTCAGGGAGAATGGCTAAGTGGGCAGTGAAGCTTAGTGCCCATGATATAAGATACGAACCGAGAACAGCCATTAAATCTCAAGCACTAGCAGATTTTGTGGCTGATTTCAGTAGTGATCTACAAAAGGAAGCAGAATTGGAGGTCCAGCAGCTGGATGAGACCAAGGATCCTTGGATCCTGCACACTGACGGATCCTCAAATATCAAAGGCACAGGGCTAGGGATCCTACTAAAATCGCCACAGGGGGACATAATACCCCACTCCATAGCTTGTGAGTTCCAGGCAACTAACAATGAGGCTGAGTATGAAGCCTTAATTGCTGGCTTACAAATTGCTAAGGATATGGGGGTAAAGTATCTTAAAGTATATGTAGATTCATTATTGATCACTAATCACTTTAACGGATCCTATGCTGTTAAAGGTGAAAAACTAACCAAATATTTAGAGATAGTCAAAGAATTGGCACTCTCTTTTGTTTCTTTTAGCTTAACACAGGTACCAAGGGAGGAGAACACGGAAGCTGATGCATTGGCCAACCTAGGATCATCCTTAAAAATTCCAGAAGATATAAGTATCCCTATCATCCATATCCTGGCTCCTGCTATTGAAAATCAAGTAGCCATGGAAATAGAAGAGGATACTGCAGTAATCCCTAGTGAAGAAGCTCGATCTTATTCAGGATCATGGATCCCACCAATCATGAAATACTTGCAAAACGGAGAGATCCCAATGGGAGAAAATCCTAGAGCTTTCAGGATCAAGGTATCTCAATTTACAATCCTAAATAATATGCTATATAAACGATCCCTTGCAGGACCATATTTAAGATGTATTGAGGATCCTGAAATCGAAGAAGTATTGAGAGACTTCCATGAAGGAGATTGTGGAAACCACACTGGGGGCAGGGCATTATTCTCAAGGATCCTTAGAACAGGATACTACTGGCCAACCATGAAAAGGGATGCTATAGAGTATGCTAAGAGGTGTGATCCTTGCCAAAGACATAGCAATATCCTCCATCAACCAGCTGAATTCTTACACCCAATACCATCCTCTTGGCCGTTCATGAGATGGGGAATGGATATAGTTGGCAAGCTTCCTAAAGCACCTGGTGGAAAAGTATTTATGCTCGCCATGACTGACTATTTTTCCAAGTGGATAGAAGCTGAAGCCTTTGCTCAAGTCAGAGAGAAGGAAGTTATATCCTTTATCAAAAGAAACATTATAACCAGATTTGGCATTCCCTCTGAAATTATATGTGATAATGGTTCTCAATTCATTGGAAGGAGAACCACTAACTTTTGTGACAGTTGGGGAATCAAAATGATCACATCAACACCAGTTCACCCACAAGCCAATGGTCAAGCAGAATCATCCAACAAGATCATCATCAACAATTTGAAGAAGAAGCTAGGATCCAAGAAAGGGAAATGGGCAGAAGAATTGCCTTATGTGCTATGGGCTGATAGGACAACTCCCAAAAACGCCACTGGTCAAACACCTTTCTCTTTAGTATTTGGGGCAGAAGCAGTGATCCCAACAGAAATGGTGATCCCAACTGCTAGAACAAGTGCTCGTGATCCTGAAGAAAATGCTGCAACTCTAGCTCAGGATTTGGATACTATTGAGGAAATCAGGGATCTAGCCAGAATAAGGATGGCAAGCTACCAACAAAGAATGGCTGGTGCCTACAACAAAAATGTCAGGATAAGGAAGTTCCAAGTTGGAGATATGGTATTAAGAAAAGCATTTCAAAATACTATTAATCCTGCTGACGGGAAGCTAGCACCAAAATGGGAAGGTCCCTACTTAATTGAAGCCGAAGCAGGAAAGGGGGCATACAGGCTGCTAACCATGGAAGGGAACTTGTTGCCAAGAGCATGGAATGCTGTTCACTTAAAGAAATATTTCATGTGAACATGATCCTTCATGCATGTGATCCTTACATTGGAGTATCCTTAAAGGATCCCGGTGATATCAGTGATCCTTACTCTGGTAATATGCTTATCCTAGAAACTATTGCATTCTCTTACTTTTTGCCTAAGGATAAGGATCATGTATCCTTCATCCTCTACTCACAAACCATTTGAGTTATGATAGTTCAGGTATCTTCAGCACATCGTTAAAGATCTTCAAAAGCAACTCAGATCCTTTGGGCTTGTCCCCAGTTATCCTTGGGATTATCCCCAGTTTCCGCCAGCAGCGCACGATGATCCTGATATAGTTCATGTCTTTGGGATCAGTACCCATTTTCGGGGCTGGCGACCTCATCGTACTGGCTATACTTGGGATCCTACGTATAATGGTGGACGCACCATACATCCGTTCCTAAGGTTTCTAACGTTTTCACGTTAGCTAAGGTTTTGACATTTTCATGTCACTAAGTTTGGATAGTTGCCAGAAAGGGCCATACTCCAGTTTACATACGATCCTTTGGGCTTGTCCCCAGTTATTCTATGGGCTTGTCCCCAGTGATCCTCCGGGATCATCCCCAGTTATCCTTTGGGCTTGTCCCCAGTGATCCTCTGGGATCATTCTCAGTTATCCTTTGGGCTTGTCCCCAGTTACTAACTTATCCTTTATATTGGCTTAGTCCCAAGTTGTATTCCATTTTTTCAGGTTTTCGAAGTTAAACAATTAAGGATCCTTAATCCTTATTATCCATTAAAGTTTTACCTATGGTGATTCCGATTAAAGGTTAGGATCCTAACTTGGATCCTCAGGTATGATCCTTAACTACTTTTAATTTCATTATTCATTTGAATAACCTTTAGACCTTGACAACTGAACCTATGATCCTTAAAATAAACTATCTTGAAAACTTTCGATTATAGGATATTTGATCCAGGATCATATCCTAAATTTCTTAAACATAATTTGCTCAACTTTTCAAACAAACATGTGTCAAAACAATTGAAAATCAAAAAGGATAATAACACAAGATAAGCGACAAAAGTTTAAGATTTTATTTATTAAACAAAAGGATCTTTAACCCTTTCAAAAAGTTGTCAAAATTACCTACCCAAAGCATCTACCAGCAATACGTGGCCCGTCCGCTGGGGTAGGTAAAGGGTGTCCATGATAATAGGTTCAAAAGTATTGCAGGGAAATTAAAAGGCGGCAGGATCACAACGGCTTCATCCCCCAAACAGAGGATCCCTCCACCATGTGTAATCCTACCTATTGTCTAAAAAAGGATCCAGGATCCTTAACCCTAAGAAACTATTGTTTAAATTACAGACCATAATTGTTTCAAACCATGAACCACTACCACAAATCGCCACCAAACCTAAAAAATTGGGCTCCGGCCTAGTCAACAATATCCATCATCGCCCAATCATGCAGCTTACTTCTTCGCTGCTTCATCACCACCAGCATCTCCAGCTTGATCCTTCTCAGCATCACCACCTTCCAGCATGGGGATCTCCTCAGCATCATCTTCATCCTCCAGGTCTGCCAGCCTTGCCTTCCAACCTTCAACATCCCACGAGCTTTTGTCAAAGGTAGGATCCTGAGCTTCCTCGGCCATCTGAAGTTGTATCTTATACATAGCGATTGCCGCGGAGACCTTAGCATCTTGGGTGATCTCCTGCTTCTCGTTATCCATATCAATCAACCTTTGAGCAGCCTCAGTCTTCATGGCCCGGAGTTCCTTCTCAAGATCTGCTATCTTGAGATCCTTGAGCACGCCCATTTGTTGAAGGTCGGCAATCTGGCTCTCTTGATCCTCAACATGGCCTAGATATGTCTCGATTTCGGCAAGTTTCTGCAAAGAAGGGAATAAGGTAAGTACAGAACCGGATGATCCTCGAAAGAAACAGGACATACAAACAGGATATTCAAAACGGATGACCAACAGGGGCAGTGATCCTTACCTCATTCACGTAATCAAGGAATTGCTGACGGAGGAGGGGAAATCCTTGGAGATCTTCAGAGGTTTTCCTCTTTTTTCCCTTGCCCCGGATAGACGCTTTGGGAGCGGATGCTGAAGGACTGACAGCAGGAGCCTTCTTCTTCTTAGAAGACGTGACATTGGCAAGGTCACTTATCCCAAACATGGAGGCAGATTTAACAGACCTGGCAGATTTTCCGGCACCTACACAATTCAAAAACAAAATAAGTTCCCTTGTTAAATTAAATACTTTCACATAAAACTTATTTTTTATGAGGATACTTACTTGACATTGTGGCAGACGCAGAGGATATCTCTTGAGAATCTTGGATAATAATCTGGAAGCTTCGAACTTCAGGATCAAGCTTCTTGAAAGCTAACACTCTCTCTTTGGCAGCAGGGGTCAACCTTAAGTGAGCAACGGAGATGGCTGCATAAAAAGACAAAAAAAAAAAAAAGACATCAGTGATCCTCATCATATGAGACAGAACTGATAGTGATCCTTCGAGGATCCTCTATCCTACCATGAGTGGCCCATTCCTTGGGCAGATCCTTCCCATCCGGGATGGAATCCCTCTTAACAAAGAAAAATCGACGTTTCCAGTTGGCATCATTCTTGGTCACTTTGAAAATAGGGTGATCCTCCCCAGCTTTCCGTTTCAGCAAATACCGGTGGGAACCAAACGTAGTAAGATCATAGAGCTCGGCCAGCTCTGCCATCCCCAGATCAATCCCTTCTTACTCGATGATCCTCTCGAAGGTATATAGAACCCTCCAGATCATCGGCATAGCTTGGATATATGAGATGCCGGTAAGAGAAAAGAAAGATTGGGTGAACATCGGAAAAGGATATGAATACCCAATGAGGAAGGGAGTAGCAGGAAAAGCCACCCAGACATCTGAGACAACATCGCTCAAAGCAGTAGGATCAAAGGGTTTGAAAACAACATTCGCTGGGAAACAATGGCGAATCTTGTCTATGTGGACATCTGTAAAGCAGCATCTCTCCACGGGAGAATCCTTGATAATTCCCTGGCTCTTTAAGGGACTCTCCTTCTTGGGACTCTTGTGCGGAGAATTACGGAGCAGCATATTTTGAACAAAAAACAGAGTAAAAGCACGAAAGAACAGAGCAAAGAAGAGAAAGAAGAAGATGATACCTGATCAAGAGTCTTCAATGATGGTTATAAAGGGAGATACTTCGAATTTAAATACAAAATGATCCTAACCCTATCTCCTATTTATAATGATGATTTGCAGGGATCGTCACATCAGTGACGTAAATATCACAACGGCTAGTCCATATGTAACGGCTAGTAACCCGGAGTCGCCCGTTAGAGATAAGCTCAAAACAAAATATAACTCATCTATTTACAATTAACTCCTTATATTTTGGGGGCAATTGTTGGGGCTGGATTTTACTATAAATGATCCTTATACGTGATCCTGACCAGTGATCCTTGTTTCTTTGGCAGATAGTGATCCTCAGCCAGACTTCAGGATCAGGATTATGGGACGATATGGTGATCCTTACACTAACGGTCACTTCCACTTATTACAAAATTGTTTTGCAGGAACACCTAGCAGGATATGCCCTACACATCATGATCCAGGGACGCGTTTTCACAAATATGGCAAGAGCTAAATTGGAGATAGACGTTGTACCGGATATGGAAACTTAGCTTGATTAATGGGCAGCAATTTAGGCTAGATTATCTTTATTTCTAAAGGGGTAATGAGCTGATTAGTGGTCTATCTACCTAAAATAGGTCACCCACACATGTATAAATACCACTCTTCCTCATTCGGAAGAACACACAACATACGACACAGCTCTCAAACACTTAGACACTCAGTGATCCTTGTACTCAGCTCATTATCATCCGAAGTTGTAACTACATTTTTATTATATTGAAGTTGGTGATCGGTAGTTGCCATCACCCGAGGTTTTTTATGCCGGAGATCATACATTGATCAAGGGCTTTTTCCTCGTATAAATCATTGTGTCTTTGCATCTTTATCACAGAAGTGATCCTTTACTTTCATAGCTAACCAAGCATCATACCCCGTTTACATAAAGTTTGGTTACATTATCCTTGTGCGATTTTTGACCAAAACAATAATGTTTCTTTTAATAAAGGATATAACTTCCTTTTCTCTGACTTGAGCAAAAGCTTCAGCTTCTATCCATTTGGAGAAGTAGTCGGTCATGGCAAGCATAAACACTTTTCCACCGGGTGCTTTAGGAAGCTTGCCAACTATATCCATCCCCCATCTCATGAATGGCCAAGATGATGGTATCGGGTGTTAAAATTCAGCTGGCTGATGGAGGATATTGCTGTGTCTTTGACAAGGATCACACTTCTTAGCATATTCTACAGCATCCCTTTTCATAGTTGGCCAGTAGTATCCTGTTCTAAGGATCCTTGAGAATAATGCTCTGCCCCCAGTGTGGTTTCCACAATCTCCTTCATGGAAGTCTCTCAACACTTCTTCAATTTCAGGATCCTCGATACATCTTAAATATGGTCCTGCAAGAGATCGTTTATATAATACATTTTTCAAAATTGTGAATTGAGATACCTTAGTCCTGAAAGCTCTAGGATTTTCTCCCATCGGAATCTCCCCGTATTGCAAGTATCTTATGATTGGTGAGATCCATGATCCTGAATAAGACTGAGCTTCTTCACTAGGGATCACTGCAGTATCCTCTTCTATTTCCATGGCCACCTGATTTTCAATAGCAGGAGCCAGGATATGGATGATAGGGATACTTATGTCTTCTGGAATCTTCAAGGATGATCCTAGGTTGGCCAATGCATCAGCTTCTGTGTTCTCCTCGCTTGGTACCTGTGTTAAGCTGAAAGAGACAAAAGAGAGTGCCAATTCCTTGACTATCTCTAAATATTTGGTTAGTTTTTCTCCTTTAACAGCATAGGATCCATTAAAGTGATTGGTGATCAATAATGAGTCTACATATACTTTAAGATACTTCACCCCCATATCCTTAGCAATTTGTAAGCCAGCAATTAAGGCTTCATATTCAGCCTCATTGTTAGTTGCTTGGAACTCACAGGCTATGGAGTGGGGTATTATGTCCCCCTGTGGCGATTTTAGTAGTATCCCGAGCCCTGTGCCCTTTACATTTGAGGATCCATCAGTGTGTAGTATCCAAGGATCCTTGGTCTCATCCAGCTGCTGGACCTCCAATTCTGCTTCTTTTTGTAGATCACTACTGAAATCAGCCACAAAGTCAGCTAGTGCTTGGGATTTAATGGCTGTTCTTGGCTCATATCTTATATCATGGTAGCCATTCTTCCTGACATCTCTGGTTTCCTGAGGACATTCTTAATTGGAAAGTTAGTTCTAACAACGATAGTATGGGTTTCAAAATAATGCCTTAACTTAGTTGATGCCATGATTAATGCAAGAATAAGTTTTTCGAGGTGTGAGTACCTGGATTCGGCATCAAGTAAACTCTTACTTACATAGTAGATAGGATATTGTATACCTTCATGATCCTTAACAAGGACAGCACTTACAGCAGTTGAGGATACCGCCAAATATAAGGATAACACATCTCCTTTTTCGGGCTTTGTTAATGCTGGTGCTGAGGACATATATTCTTTAAGGGCTTGTAAAGCATTCTCATGTTTCTCAGTCCATTCAAACTTCTTGTTCTTCCTTAGGATATCGTAAAATTCTTTACATTTTTCTGAGGATTTTGATATGAACCTGTTCAGAGCTGCTATCCTGCCTGTTAGCCTTTGCACATCCTTAGCATTGGCAGGGGATTTGATATTCACCAGTGCTTTAATTTGCTCCGGACTTGCTTCAATACCCCTCTGAGTTACCATATATCCTAGGAATTTACCTGCCTTAACACCAAAGTGGCATTTTGAAGGATTAAGCTTCATGTTATAATTATCAAGGATATCAAATGCTTCTTCCAAATCCCTTAATGATTCATTATGACTTTGAGTTACCCTATATAAATCACTAGTTAATCTTTCAAATTTTCTACTACAAGAGAATTGGTTATTGAATAAATTAACTAAATTAGCAAATGAAGTAATAGAGTAAGGGGGAAGACTTAGCAGCCATTTAAGAGCTGATCCAGTAAGAGTGGATCCAAATCCTTTACATAGGCATGCTTCCTTTAGCTTTTCCGGGATTGGATTGATCTCCATCCTTTCCCTGTATTGTGCTATGTGCTCCTCAGGATCCGCGGTACCATCATACAGCTTCATAGTAGGGATATGGAACCTTTTGGGTACCTCTGCATCACAAATTGGTGGTGCAAAGCGAGATACCTTATGGCTTCCATCTGCAATCTCTGGGATAGGCTTGACTACCCCTGGAACACTTGAGATCATATCTTTTAGCTTCTGCAACTCCCTGGCCATAGCATGATTGATACCTGTATCCTGCATGAATCCATGGTTAGTGGTAAGATAATTATTTAAAGTGTAACCTCCCATTGAGTTCAAGTTAGTGAATCCATATTGCTGGGATTCTGGGATAACGGAGGGACCAGTGGAAGCAATGGTCTGCTTTGGAATGAAGTCCCCTTGATGGACATCTAGACTTCCTGTTTGCAAACTTTTTAGGGATCCTGGCATCTGGAAGGATCCTAGTATCTGGGATGATCCTGGAACGAAGGAGGATCCTTGAACCTGGGATGATCCTGGAACAAAGTAGGATCCTTGAAACTGCTGTGCTCCCGGATAGGCTCCTGAATTCATGAAGGATCCCATATGCTGGGGATAGGATCCTGCCGGCTGAAAGTGTGAGCCTGATGCCTGAGTCATTGCTGCCGATCCGAGGTGCAATCCTCTTGATTCTCCCATAATTTGCACGTCTGGGACTCCCGATGGCTGAGAAGTGATCATTGGAGTATCAAAGCTCAGGGATTTGGGCATCAGTGGGGAATGATCCTCTGCCGCCTTCTTTTGTCTTTTGAGATCTCCAATTTCCCTGAGGATCCTTTCATTGGTTTCATCCTGCCGCTGCATACGATCCTTCATCTGCAAAATTAAAGCAAACACATCACTAGTATTAGGAACAGAAGAATTCATAGCAGAAGAAGATGGAGGTTTAGAGAAGATAGGATTTGGTCTCTTCTCAGCATTTTTCTGGGATCCTGCCGGTGGTGGAGGCAGAGTGTTCTGGGACGAGGTGACTGCAGACATTGCCGTGGACGTATTCTTCAATGATGAAGCCATGTAATTCTTTGAAATAATTTCGAACAAAAAGGTTTTCTTATGAATGAAGCACCAATTGCCTCACGGTGGGCGCCAAACTGTTTTGGTTAAAAATCACACAAGGATAATGCAACCAAACTTTATGTAAATGGGGTATGATGCTTGGTTTACAGAAAAAGTAAAGGATCACTTTCACTATGAAATACGCAAAGACACAATGATTTATACGAGGAAAAAGCCCTTGATCAATGTATGATCTCCGGCATAAAAAACCTCGGGTGATGGCAACTACCGATCACCAAACTTTAATATAAGAAAAATAGTTACAACTTCGGATGATAATGAGCTGGGTACAAGGATCACTATAGTTTCGAGTGTCTAAGCGTGTGGGAATTGTGTTGTGTGTTCTTCCGAATGGGGAAGAGTGTTATATATACAAGTGTAGGTGACCTATTTTAGGTAAAAAGACTAATAATCAGCTCATTACCCCTTTAGAAATAAAAGTAAATCTAGCCTAAATTGTCGCCCTTAAATCATGCCAAGTTTCCATATCCTTTGCAACGTTCATCTTCGATTAAGCACATGCTATACTTGTAAATACGCGTCCTTTAATCGTGATGCTAAGAGCGGATCCTGCTAGACATTCCTGCAAAATGACATTAAGTTCAACGAAAGCAACTGTTAGCATGAGGATCCTATGATGGTCCGTGATCCTGATCCTGGAACTCTGCTGAGGATCACTATCTGCCAAAGAAACAAGGATCACTGGTTAGGATCACACGTGAGGATCATGTATTGTAAAAATCCAGCCCTAACAATATTTACTTTGATTTTGCAGATGAGGGATCGTATGCAGCAGCAGGATGAAACTAATGACAGGATCCTCAGAGAAATCGGAGATCTCAAAAGGTAAAAGAAAACGGCAGAGGATCATTCCCCACTGATGCCCAAATCTTTGAATTTTGATACTCTGATGATTACTTCTCAGCCATCAGAGGTCCCAGACATTCAACATATGGGTGGATCAAGAGGAATACATTTCGGCCCATCAGCAATGACTCAGGCATCAGGATCATATTTCCAACCGGCAGGATCCTACACTCAGCATATGGGATCCTTCATGAGCTCAGGATCCTCCTTTGTTCCAGGATCATCCCAGGTTCAAGGATCCTCCTTTGTTCCAGGATCATCCCAGGTTCAAGGATCCTCCTTTGTTCCAGGATCATCCCAGGTTCAAGGATCCTCCTTTGCTCCAGGATCATCCCAGGTTCAAGGATCCTCCTTTGTTCCAGGATCATTCCATGTTCAGGGATCCCTTCAGATACCAGGATCCTTGAAGAATTTGTAAACAGAAAGTCCAGATGTCCATCAAGGAGATTTTATTCCAATGCAAACCATTGCTTCCACTGGTCCCCTCCATCATCCCAGAATCCCAGCAACATGGATTCACATCCAATGTTCCTAATTTGAACCCGATGGGAGGTAACACTTTTAATAATTCTTATACCACTAACCATGGATTCATGCAGGATACATGTATCAATCATGCTATGGCCAGAGAGCTACAAAAACTGAAGGATATGATATCAAGTGTTCCAGGGGTAGTCAAACCTATCCCGGAGATTGCAGATGGAAGCCATAAGGTATCTCGTTTTGCACCACCAATCTGTGATGTTGAGATACCCAAAAGATTCCATATCCCTACTGTTAGGGCTGGATTTTTATGACCTATGATCCTTACATGTGATCCTTATATGTGATCCTAACCAGTGATCCTTGTTTCTCTGGCAGATAGTGATCCTCAGAAGAATTCCAGGATCAGGATCACGGAGTATCCTAGGGATCCTCATACTAACGATTGTTCTCTTTGGATTTAATGTTGTCTTGCAGGAATTTCGAGAAGGATCCGCTCTTAGCAACGTAAACAAAAGACTCGTCTTTACAACTTTGGCATAAGCATAATCAAAGATGGACGTTGTGGACGATATGGAAACTCAGCATAATTTAAGGGCGATAATTTAGGCTAGATTTACTTCTATTCCTAAAGGGGTAACGAGCTAATAGTTAGGTTATTTACCTAAAATACGACCACTCACACTTGTATAAATAGCACTCTTCCACATTCGGAAGACACAACACACTTCCCTCACGCTTTGACACACGATACTATAGTGATCCTTGTACTTAGCTCGTTACCATCCGAAGTTGTAACCTTTATTTGTTATATTGAAGTTCGGTGATCGGTAGTTTCCATCACCCGAGGTTTTTTATGCCGGAGATCATTCATTGATCAAGGGCTTTTTCCTCGTATAAATCCTTGTGTCACATGTGCATTTTACATTTAAGTGATCCTTCACTTTGATCATCATACCAAGCATCATTCCCCGTTTACATAAAGTTTGGTTACATTATCTTTAAGTGATTTTTGACCAAAACAGTTTGGCGCCCACCGTGGGGCAATTGGTGCTTCATTCATAAGAAAGCTTTTCTGTTGGTGATCATTCCGGAAGTGTTACATGGCTTCATCATTGAAGAATACTTCCACAGCGATGTCGGCAGTCAATTCATCTACTGGCATTCCACCTTTGCCTCCACCACCAGCTGGATCTCAGAAAAATGCTGAGAAGAGACCAACTTCTATCTCCTCTAAACCATCATCTTCTGCTCTAACTTCTTCTGTTCCCAGTACTAGTGATATATTTACTTTGATTTTGCAGATGAGGGATCGTATGCAGCAGCAGGATGAAACTAATGACAGGATCCTCAGAGAAATCGGAGATCTCAAAAGGCAAAAGAAAACGGCAGAGGATCATTCCCCACTGATGCCCAAATCTTTGAATTTTGATACTCCAATGATTACTTCTCAGCCATCAGAGGTCCCAAACATTCAATATATGGGTGGATCAAGAGGAGTGCATTTCGGCTCAGCAGTAGTGACTCAGGCATCAGGATCATATTTCCAACCGGCAGGATCTTATACTCAACATATGGGATCCTTCATGAACTGAGGATCCTCCTTCGTCCCAGGATCATCCCAGGTTCAAGGATCATCCTTCGTTCCAGGATCATCCCAGGTTCAAGGATCCTCCTTCGTCCCAGGATCATCCCAGGTTCAAGGATCATCCTTCGTTCCAGGATCATCCCAGGTTCAAGGATCCTCCTTCGTTCCAGGATCATCCCAGGTTCAAGGATCCCTTCAGATACCAGGATCCTTGAAGAATTTGCAAACAGGAAGTCTAGATGTCCATCAAGGAGATTTTATTCCAATGCAGACCATTGCTTCCACTGGTCCATCCATTATCCCAGAATCCCAGCAATATGGATTCACACCCAATGTTCCTAACTTGAACCCGATGGGAGGTAACACTTTTAATAATTCTCTTACCACTAACCATGGATTCATGCAAGATACAGGTATCAATCATGCTATGGCCAGAGAACTACAAAAACTGAAGGATATGATATCAAGTGTTCCAGGGGTAGTCAAACCTATCCCGGAGATTGCAGATGGAAGCCATAAGGTATCTCGTTTTGCACCACCAATTTGTGATGCTGAGATACCCAAAAGGTTCCATATCCCTACTATGAAGCTGTATGATGGTACAACGGATCCTGAGGAACACATAGCACAATACAGGGAGAGGATGGAGATCAATCCAATTCCAGAAAAGTTAAAGGAAGCATGCTTATGCAAGGGATTTGGATCCACTCTTACTGGATCAGCTCTTAAATGGCTGCTAAGTCTTCCCCCTTACTCTATTACTTCATTTGCTAATTTAGTTAATTTATTCAATAATCAATTCTCTTGTAGTAGAAAATTTGAAAGATTGACTAGTGATTTATATAGGGTAACTCAGGGTCATAATGAATCATTAAGGGATTACATAACCAAGTTTAGTAAAGAATCCTTGGACATTCCTAACTTGGATATGGCCACAGCTGTTGAGGCCTTCAAGATGGGATTGCTTAAGGATTCATTGTTCTATGATGATCTTGTTATGACACCATGCAGGAACCTAGATGAAGTAAGAACTCAGGCACTCAGGTTCATCCGGCTAGAGGATGACAAGAGGATCCAGGAGAGACAAGCAGGATCATCAAAGCAAGAAAAGCAAGGATCCTCTTTCAAAAGCAACAGATTCAAATCCTACAATAGGAATGACAACCAGAACGTGCATGCCGTTGACCAAGAAGAGGATGATGAGGATTATCCTCCGATTTCTGAATATTGTTTTTCCGTTGATAATCATGAACTAATCCTTGCAATGCAGAATCTAGGAGAAAAAGCCAGATGGCCCAGAAAAAACGACAAATCAACTGGAGCTAAAGACAAATCGAAGTGGTGTGCATACCACGAGGATTTTGGGCATTTAACTGAAGAATGCATCGCATTAAGATAGGAAATTGGATATCTGCTAAGCAAGGGGCATCTAAAAGAGTTGTTGGGAAGAAAAAAGCAAAGGACTCAGGATCCTGAGAGGATCCCTGAGAAAGCTCAAGCTCCTCCGGCAGATGCACAAGTAATCAACTTTATTTCTGGAGGATCAGACATATGTGGGACATCCTTCTCGGCAGCTAAAAGGCATGCAAAGGAAGCTAAAATGGATAACGGAGAAAGACCTATTCGAACATCAAGTGTCTCGAAAGGAAAAGTTATAACCTTCGATGAGGATGATAGAATTAACATCCAGGATCCTCATCATGATAGTCTAGTCATCACTCTCTTTATCTCTAACCATTTTGTCCGCAGGATCCTTATTGACGGAGGAAGCTCAGTAAATATTATCCAGCTTGATGTTCTGAAGAAGATGGGTATCCCTGAATCAGATATCACACCAAGATCCTCCGTACTTGTGGGATTCAGTGGCGAAACTAAGAAAACCCTGGGGGACATCAAACTCCCAATTTATGTGGAAGGATTACATAATTATCAAAAATTTTGTGTTATTGACTATTTGTCTTGTTGTAATGTTATCCTTGGCAGACCCTGGATACATGATATGAAGGCAGTCCCATCCACCTACCATCAATGTGTGAAGCTCCCTAGCCCATGGGGAATAATCAAGATCGACAGTGATCAGCAGGAGGCTAAGGATTGTTACACCTCGTCAATGAAACCAGCCTCGAAGCCAAGGGAGCAATAGCAATTACAGTATCCTCCAAGGAATGTCTTGGAGGCGAGAGAACAGGATGTGGACGAAATCCTTTTGGATCCTAATGATCCTGAATCAAAAATCTATATAGGATCAGGGATCCTTGGCAAGATGAAAGAAGACCTAGTATCCTTCCTCAAAAGAAGAAAGTCTACCTTTGCATGGAAACATGAGGATATGACAGGTATATCTAAGGATATTATAGCTCATAAACTTGGCATTGACAGGTCAATCAAACCAATCCATCAAAAAAGGAGGAAGTTTGCACCGGAAAGAAATGCCATTATCCAGGAAGAGGTAGAAAGATTACTTCGAGCAGGTATGATTAGAGAGGTAAAGTATCCAAAATGGCTAGCCAATGTGGTCGTTGTTCAAAAGAAAAACGGAAAGTGGAGGGTATGTGTCGATTTCACTGATTTGAATAAGGCATGTCCCAAGGATCCTTTCCCATTACCCCACATTGACTCCATGGTGGATGCAACGGCGGGGCATGAACTGTTAACCTTTATGGATGCATCATCTGGATTCCCAGAAATTCAGATGGAGCCATCTGACCAAGAGGATACGGCTTTTATGACCCCAACCGGTTTATATTGTTAAATTGCTATGCCTTTTGGATTAAGAAATGCAGGTGCAACATATCAAAGGCTGGTGAATATGATGTTCAAAGATCAAATTGGACAAACTATGGAAGTATACATAGACGATATGGTTGTGAAATCCAAGAAGGCTGAGGATCACCTAAGGGACTTGGGGGAAGCATTTGATATCCTTGGTAATTATAACATGAAGCTTAATCCTTCAAAATGTCACTTCGGTGTTAAAGCAGGCAAATTCTTAGGATATATGGTAACTCAGAGGGGCATTGAAGCAAGCCTGGAACAAATCAAAGCATTGGTGAATATCAAATCCCCTGCCAACGCTAAGGATGTGCAAAGGCTAACAGGCAGGATAGCAGCACTAAACAGATTCATATCCAAATCCTCAGAAAGGTGTAAAGAATTCTATGATATCCTAAGAAAGAACAAGAAATTTGAGTGGACTGAAAAGCATGAGAATGCTTTACAAGCCCTCAAAGAATACATGTCCTCAGCTCCAGCATTGATGAAACCAGAAAAGGGAGATGTGTTATCCTTATATCTGGCGGTATCCTCAAAAGCAGTAAGTGCAGTCCTTGTTAAGGATCATGAAGGTACACAATATCCTGTCTATTATGTAAGTAAGAGTTTACTTGATGCTGAATCCAGGTATTCACACCTTGAAAAACTTATCCTTGCATTAATTATGGCATTTACTAAACTAAGACATTATTTTGAAACCCATGTTATTGTTGTTAGAACTAATTTCCCAATTAAGAATGTCCTCGGGAAACCAGAGATGTCCGGAAGAATGGCTAAGTGGGCAGTAAAGCTTAGTGCCCATGATATAAGATATGAGCCTAGAACAGCCATTAAATCTCAAGCACTAGCAGACTTTGTGGCTGATTTCAGTAGTGATCTACAAAAGGAAGCAGAATTGGAGGTCCAACAGCTGGATGAGACCAAGGATCCTTGGGTACTACATACTGACGGATCCTCAAATGTCAAAGGCACGGGGCTTGGTATACTACTAAAATCGCCACAGGGGGACATAATACCCCATTCCATAGCTTGTGAGTTCCAAGCCACTAATAATGAGGCTGAATATGAAGCCTAAATCGCTGGCTTACAAATTGCTAAGCATATGGGGATTAGGTATCTTGAGGTATACGTAGATTCATTGTTAATCACTAACCACTTTAATGGATCCTATGCCCGTGAAAGGTGAAAAACTAACCAAATATCTAGAGATAGTCAAAGAATTGGCACTCTCCTTTGTTTCTTTCAGTTTGTCACAGGTACCAAGGGAGGAAAATACAGAAGCTGATGCGTTGGCCAATCTAGGATCATCTTTGAAGATCCCAGAGGATATAAGTATCCCCATCATCCATATCCTGGCTCCTGCTATTGAAAAACAGGTGGCCATGGAAATAGAAGAGGATACTGCAATGATCCCTAGCGAGGATACTCAATCTTATTCAGGATCATGGATCTCACCAATCATGAGATACTTACAACACGGGGAGATTCCTATGGGAGAAAATCCTAGGGCTTTCAGGATTAAGGTATCTCAATTCTCAATCTTAAATAATGTGTTATATAAGCGATCTCTTGCAGGACCATATTTAAGATGTATTGAGGATCCTGAAATTCAAGAAGTGTTAAAAGACCTCCATGAAGGAGATTGTGGAAACCACACTGGGGGCAGGGCATTGTTCTCAAGGATCCTTAGGACAGGATACTACTGGCCAACTATGAAGAGTGATGCTGTGGAGTATGCTAAGAAGTGTGATCCTTGTCAAAGACACAGCAATATCCTTCATCAGCCGGCTGAATTTCTACATCCTATACCATCCTCTTGGCCATTCATGAGATGGGGGATGGATATAGTTGGCAAGCTCCCTAAGGCACCTGGTGGAAAAGTATTCATGCTTGCCTTGACTGACTACTTCTCCAAGTGGATAGAGGCCGAAGCCTTTGCCCAAGTCAGAGAAAAGGAAGTGATATCCTTTATTAAAAGAAACATTATAACTAGATTTGGCATTCCTTCTGAAATTGTATGTGATAATGGTTCCCAATTTATTGGGAGCAGGACTACTAACTTTTGTGACAGTTGGGGGATTAAGATGATAACATCAACACCAGTCCACCCACAAGCCAATGGCCAAGCAGAATCATCCAACAAGATCATCATCAACAATCTGAAGAAGAAACTTGGATCCAAGAAGGGGAAATGGGTAGAGGAATTGCCTTATGTGCTTTGGGCTGACAGGACAACTCCCAAGAATGCTACTGGTCAAACACCCTTCTCTTTGGTGTTTGGGGCAGAAGCAGTGATCCCAACAGAAATGGTGGTTCCAACCGCTAGAACAAGTACTCGTGATCCTGAAGAGAATGCTGCAAACTTGGCTCAGGATTTGGATACTATTGAAGAAATCAGGGATCTGGCTAGGATAAGGATGGCTAGCTACCAACAAAGAATGGCTGGTGCTTACAACAAAAATGTCAAAATAAGGAAATTCCAAGTGGGGGATATGGTATTGAGAAAAGCATTCCAAAATACCATCAATCCTGCTGACGGGAAATTAGCACCAAAGTGGGAAGGCCCCTACTTGATTGAAGCTGAAGCAGGAATGGGGGCATATAGATTGCTAACCATGGAAGGAAATTTGTTACCTAGAGCCTGGAATGCTGTTCACTTAAAGAAATATTTCATGTGAACAGGATCCTCCTGGCACATATGATCCTTACATTGAAAGCATCCTCGAAGGATCCCGATGATGTCAATGATCCTTACTCTGGTAATATCCTAATCCTAAACTATTCCATTTTCTTATTTTTACCAAAGGATAAGGATCATGTATCCTTCATCCTCCTCTCACGAGAATTTGAGTTTTGATAGTCCAGGTATCCTCAGCATATTATTGATAGTCTTCAAAAGCATCTCAAATCCTTGGGTTCAACCCCAGTTATCCTTGGGCTTGTCCCCAGTTTTCGCCTGTAGCGCACGATGATCCTGGTATAGTTCATGTCTTTGGGACCAGTACCCACTCCAGGGGCTGATAACCTCATCGTACTGGCTATACCTAGGATCCTACGTATAACGGTAGACGTACCATACATCCGTTCCTAAGGTTTCTAACGTTTTCACGTTAGCTAAGTGTTAGGGCTGGATTTTTATAATACATGATCCTTACATGTGATCCTAATCAATGATCCTTGTTTCTTTGGCAGATAGTGATCCTCAGCAAGGTTCCAAGATCAGGATCACGGACCGTCATAGGATCCTCATGCTAACAGTTGCTTTCATTGAACTTAATGTCATTTTGCAGGAATGTCTAGCAGGATCCGCTCTTAGCATCACAATCAAGGGACGCGTCTTTACAACTTTGGCATATGCTTAATCAGAGATGAACGTTGTGAAGGATATGGAAACTTGGCATGATTTAAGGGCGATAATTTAGGCTAGATTTACTTTTATTTCTAAAGGGGTAATGAGCTGATTATTAGTATTTTTACCTAAAATAGGCCACTCACACTTGTATATATAACACTCTTCCCCATTCAGAAGACACACAACACAATTCTCACACGCTTAGACACACATTACGATATTGATCCTTGTACTCAGCTCATTATCATCCGAAGTTGTAACCATATTTTCATATATTCAGGTTGGTGATCGGTAGTTGCCATCACCCGAGGTTTTTTATGCCGGAGATCATTCATTGATCAAGGGCTTTTTCCTCGTATAAATCCTTGTGTCATTTGCATATTTCTTATCAAAGTGATCCTTAACTTTTTCAACAAACCAAGCATCATTCCCCGTTTACTTAGAGTTTGGTTGCATTATCCTTGTGTGATTTTTGACCAAAACAGTTTGGCGCCCACCGTGGGGCAATTGGTGCTTCATTCATAAGAAAACTTTCTGTTCGAAATCATTTCAAAGAGTTACATGGCTTCATCATTGAAGAATACATCCACTGCGATGTCGGCAGTCAATTCATCTACTGGCATTCCACATTTGCCTCCACCACCAGCTGGATCTCAGAAAAATGCTGAGAAGAGACCGACTTCTATCTCCTCTAAACCATCATCTTCTGCTCTAACTTCTTCTGTTCCCAGTACTAGTGATATATTTACTTTGATTTTGCAGATGAGGGATCGTATGCAGCAGCAGGATGAAACTAATGACAGGATCCTCAGAGAAATCGGAGATCTCAAAAGGCAAAAGAAAACGGCAGAGGATCATTCCCCACTAATGCCCAAGTCTTTGAATTTTGATACTCCAATGATTACTTCTCAGCCATCAGAGGTCCCAGACATTCAATATATGGGTGGATCAAGAGGAGTGCATTTCAGCCCAGCAACAATGACTCAGACATCAGGATCATATTTCCAACCGGCGGGATCCTACGCCCAGCATTTGGGATCCTTCATGAGCTTAGGATCCTCCTTAGTCCCAGGATCATCCCAGATTCAAGAATCCCTACAGATACCAGGATCCTTGAAGAATTTGCAAACAGGAAGCCTAGATGTCCATCAAGGAGATTTTATTCCAATGCAGACCATTGCTTCCACTGGTCCATCCATTATCCCAGAATCCCAGCAATATGGATTCACACCCAATGTTCCTAACTTGAACCCGATGGGAGGTAACACCTTAAATAATTATCTTACCACTAACCACGGATTCGTGCAGGATACAGGTATCAATCATGCTATGGCCAGGGAGTTACAGAAGCTGAAGGATATGATCTCAAGTGTTCCAGGGGTAGTCAAGCCTATCCCGGAGATTCCAGATGGAAGCCATAAGGTATCTCGTTTTGCACCACCAATTTGTGATGCAGAGGTACCCAAAAGGTTCCATATCCCTACTATGAAGCTGTATGATGGTACAACGGATTCTGAGGAGCACATAGCACAATACAGGGAGAGGATGGAGATCAATCCAATTCCAGAAAAGTTAAAGGAAGCATGCCTATGTAAAGGATTTGGATCCACCCTTACTGGATCAGCTCTTAAATGGCTGCTGTTGGGGCTGGATTTTACTACAAAAGATCCTTATACGTGATCCTGACAAGTGATCCTTGTTTCTTTGGCAGATAGTGATCCTCAGCCAGACTTCAGGATCAGGATCATGGGACGATATGGTGATCCTTATACTAACGGTCATTTTCGATTACTACAATATTATTTTGCAGGAATATCTAGCAGGATATGCCCTACATATCATGATCCAGGGACGCGCTTTTACAAATATGGCAAGAGCTGAATTGAAGATGAACGTTGTGCCGGATATGGAAACATGGCTTGATCTAAGGGCAGCAATTTAGGCTAGATTATCTTTATTTCTAAAGGGGTAATGAGCTGATTAGTGGTCTATCTACCTAAAATAAGTTACCTACACATGTATAAATACCCATCTTCCTCATTCGGAAGAACACACACAACATACGACACAACTCTCGAACACTTAGACACTCAGTGATCCTTGTACTCAGCTCATTATCATCCGAAGTTGTAACTACATTTTATTATATTGAAGTTGGTGATCGGTAGTTGCCATCACCCGAGGTTTTTTATGCCGGAGATCATACATTGATCAAGGGCTTTTTCCTCGTATAAATCATTGTGTCTTTGTATCTTTATCACAGAAGTGATCCTTTACCTTCATAGCTAACCAAGCATCATACCCCGTTTACATAAAGTTTGGTTACATTATCCTTGTGTGATTTTTGACCAAAACAGTTTGGCGCCCACCGTGGGGCAATTGGTGCTTCATTCATAAAGAAAATCTTTTGTTCGAAATCATTTCAAAGAGTTACATGGCTTCATCATTGAAGAACACCTCCACGGCGATGTCTGCAGTCACCTCAGCACAAACCACTCTACCTCCTCCACCGGCAGGATCCCAGAGAAATGCTGAGAAGAGACCAACCCCTTCTTTCTCTAAACCTCCATCTTCTTCTGCTATGAATTCTTCTACTCCCAGTACTAGTGATGTGTTTGCTTTAATTTTGCAGATGAAGGATCGTATGCAGCGGCAGGATGAAACTAATGACAGGATCCTCAGGGAGATTGGAGATCTCAAAAGACAAAAGAAAGCGGCAGAGGATCATTCCCCACTGATGCCGAAATCCTTGAGTTTTGAGACTCCAATGGTCACCTCTCAGCCATCAGGGATCCCAGACGTACAGATCACAGGGGAGACGAGAGGATTACATCTCAAGTCAGCAGCAATGACTCAGACATCGGGCCCGTATTTTCAGCCAGCAGGATCCTATCCTCAGTACACGGGATCCTTCATGAATCCGGGAGCCTATCCGGGGGCACAGCAGTTTCAAGGATCCTACTTTATTCCAGGATCATTCCAGAGCCAAGGATCCTCCTTTGTTCCAGGATCATCCCAGGTTCATGGATCCTCCTTCGTTCCAGGATCATCCCAGATACCAGGATCCTTACAGATGCCAGGATCCCTAAAAAGTTTGCAAACGGGAAGTTTAGATATCCATCAAGGGGACTTCATTCCAATGCAGACCATTGCTTCCACTGGTCCTTCCGTTGTTCCAGAATCCCAGCAATATGGATTCCCTAACCAGAACCCAATGGGAGGTAACACTTTAAATAATTATCCTGCTACTAACCTTGGATTCATGCAGGATACAGGTACCAATCATGTTATGGCCAGGGAATTGCAGAAACTAAAGGACATGATCTCAAGTGTTCCAGGGGTAGTCAAGCCTATCCCAGAAATTGCAGATGGGAGCCACAAGGTATCTCGCTTTGCACCACCAATCTGTGATGCAGAGGTACCCAAAAGGTTCCATATCCCTACCATGAAGCTGTATGATGGCACAACGGATCCAGAGGAGCATATAGCACAATACAGGGAAAGGATGGAAATCAATCCTATCCCAGAAAAGTTGAAGGAAGCATGCCTATGTAAAGGATTTGGATCCACTCTAACTGGATCAGCTCTTAAGTGGCTGCTAAGTCTTCCCCCTTACTCTATTACTTCATTTGCTAATTTAGTTAATTTATTCAACAACCAATTCTCTTGTAGTAGGAAATTTGAAAAATTAACCAGTGATTTGTACAGGATAACTCAAAATAATAATGAATCATTAAGGGATTATATAACTAAATTTAGTAAAGAATCCTTGGATATTCCCAACTTGGATATGGCTACAGCTGTTGAAGCCTTCAAAATGGGACTTCTTAAGGATTCATTATTCTATGATGATCTTGTTATGACACCTTGCAGGAATTTAGATGAAGTAAGAACTCGAGCACTCAGGTTTATCCGGCTAGAGGATGACAAGAGGATCCAGGAGAGACAAGTAGGATCCTCAAAACAAGATAAGCAAGGATCCTCCTTCAAAAGCAACAAGTTCAAATCCTACCATAGAAACGAGAACAAGAATGTGCATGCTGTCGACCAAGAGGAGGATGATGAAGAATATCCTCCAATCTCAGAATATTGTTTTTCCGTTGATAATCATGAACTAATCCTTGCAATGCAGAGTCTAGGTGAGAAAGCTAGGTGGCCCAGGAAGAATGATAAACCATCCGGGACTAAAGACAAGTCCAAATGGTGTGCATACCATGAGGATTTCGGCCATCTGACTGAAGATTGCATAGCCTTAAGAAAGGAAATTGGATACCTGCTAAGCAAGGGACATCTAAAAGAATTGCTGGGGAGAAAAAAGCAAAGGACCCAGGATCCTGAAAGGATCCCCGAAAAAGCCCCAGCACCTCCGGCAAATGCACAAGTGATCAACTTCATATCCGGAGGATCAGACATTTGTGGTACATCCTTTTCAGCGGCCAAAAGACATGCAAAAGAATCAAAAATGGACAATGGAGAAAGGCCTATTAGAACATCAAGTGTTTCAGAAGGGAAAACAATAACCTTTGATGAGGATGATCGCATCAACATCCAGGATCCTCATCATGATAGTTTAGTTATTACTCTCTTTATTTCTAACCATTTTGTCCGCAGGATCCTTATCGATGGAGGGAGCTCAGTGAACATAATCCAGCTTGATGTCTTGAAGAAGATGGGAATCCCAGAATCAGACATCACACCAAGATCCTCCGTGCTTGTAGGATTCAGTGGAGAAACGAAGAAAACTCTGGGGGACATCAAACTCCCAATCTACGTGGAAGGATTACATAATTATCAAAAATTTTGTGTTATTGACTGTTTATCTTGTTGCAACGTTATCCTTGGCAGGCCTTGGATACATGACATGAAAGCAGTTCCATCTACCTACCATCAATGTGTAAAGCTCCCTAGCCCATGGGGGATAATCAAGATCGACAGCGATCAGCAAGAGGCTAAGGATTGCTATACCTCATCCATGAAGCCAACCTCAAAGCCAAGGGAGCAATAGCAATTACAGTATCCTCCGAGGAATGTCTTGGAGGCAAGGGAGCAAGATGTAGATGAAATCCTCTTGGACCCTAGTGATCCTGAATCAAAAATCTATATCGGATCAGGGATCCTTGGCAAGATGAAAGAAGACATGATATCCTTCCTCAAAAGAAGAAAATCTACCTTTGCTTGGAAACATGAAGATATGACAGGTATATCCAAGGATATTATTACTCACAAACTTGGCATTGACAGGTCTATCAAGCCAATCCATCAAAAAAGGAGGAAGTTTGCACCAGAAAGGAATGCCATTATCCAAGAAGAAGTAGAGAGACTACTTCGAGCAGGTATGATCAGAGAGGTAAAGTATCCTAAATGGTTAGCCAATGTGGTTGTTGTCCAAAAGAAAAACGGAAAGTGGAGGGTATGTGTCGATTTCACTGATTTGAATAAGGCATGTCCCAAGGATCCTTTCCCATTACCCCACATTGACTCCATGGTGGATGCAACAGCGGGGCATGAACTGTTAACTTTTATGGATGCATCATCCGGATTCCAACAAATCCAGATGGAACCATCTGACCAAGAGGATACAGCCTTTATGACCCCAACCGGTTTATATTGTTATATTGCCATGCCTTTTGGACTAAGAAATGCAGGTGCAACATATCAAAGGCTGGTAAATATGATGTTCAAAGATCAAATTGGAAAAACTATGGAAGTGTACATAGATGATATGGTGGTCAAGTCAAAGAAAGCTGAGGATCACCTAAGGGACTTGGAAGAAGCATTCGATATCCTTGATAGTTACAACATGAAACTTAGTCCTTCAAAATGCCATTTTGGTGTTAAGGCAGGAAAGTTCTTAGGATACATGGTAACCCAGAGGGGCATTGAAGCAAGCCCGGAACAAATCAAAGCATTAATAAATATCAAATCTCCTGCCAATGCCAAGGATGTTCAAAGACTAACAGGCAGGATAGCAGCTTTAAACAGGTTCATATCGAAATCCTCAGAAAAGTGCAAAGAATTCTACGATATCCTAAGGAAGAATAAGAAGTTCGAATGGACTAAGAAGCATGAAAATGCTTTACAAGCCCTAAAAGAGTATATGTCCTCAGCACCAGCATTAGCAAAACCGGAAAAAGGAGATGTGTTATCCTTATATCTGGCGGTATCCTCAACCGCTGTAAGTGCTGTCCTTGTTAAGGATCACGAAGGTACACAATATCCTATCTACTATGTAAGTAAAAGTCTACTTAATGCCGAATCCAGGTACTCACACCTCGAAAAACTTATCCTTGCATTAATCATGGCATCCACTAAGTTAAGGCATTATTTTGAAATCCATACTATTGTTGTTAAAACTAATTTTCCAATTAAGAATGTCCTCAGGAAACCGGATATGTCAGGGAGAATGGCTAAGTGGGCAGTGAAGCTTAGTGCCCACGATATAAGATACGAACCAAGAACAGCCATTAAATCTCAAGCCTTGGCCGACTTTGTGGCTGATTTCAGTAGTGATCTACAAAAGGAAGCAGAATTGGAGGTCCAGCAGCTGGATGAGACCAAGGATCCTTGGATCCTACACACTGACGGATCCTCAAACATCAAAGGCACAGGGCTAGGGATCCTACTAAAATCGCCACAGGGGGACATAATACCCCACTCCATAGCTTGTGAGTTCCAGGCAACTAACAATGAGGCTGAGTATGAAGCCTTAATTGCTGGCTTACAAATTGCTAAGGATATGGGGGTAAAGTATCTTAAAGTATATGTAGATTCATTATTGATCACCAATCACTTTAATGGATCCTATGCTGTTAAAGGTGAAAAACTAATCAAATATTTGGAGATAGTCAAAGGATTGGCACTCTCTTTTGTTTCTTTCAGCTTGACACAGGTACCAAGGGAGGATAACACGGAAGCTGATGCATTGGCCAACCTAGGATCATCATTGAAAATTCCAGAAGATATAAGTATCCCTATCATCCATATCCTGGCTCCTGCTATTGAAAATCAAGTAGCCATGGAAATAGAAGAGGATACTGCAGTAATCCCTAGTGAAGAAGCTCGATCTTATTCAGGATCATGGATCCCACCAATCATGAAATACTTGCAAAACGGAGAGATCCCAATGGGAGAAAATCCTAGAGCTTTCAGGATCAAGGTATCTCAATTTACAATCTTAAATAATATGCTATATAAACGATCCCTTGCAGGACCATATTTAAGATGTATTGAGGATCCTGAAATTGAAGAAGTATTGAGAGACTTCCATGAAGGAGATTGTGGAAACCACACTGGGGGCAGGGCATTATTCTCAAGGATCCTTAGAACAGGATACTACTGGCCAACCATGAAAAGGGATGCTATAGAGTATGCTAAGAGGTGTGATCCTTGCCAAAGACATAGCAATATCCTTCACCAACCAGCTGAATTACTACACCCCATACCTTCCTCTTGGCCATTCATGAGATGGGGGATGGATATAGTTGGCAAGCTCCCTAAAGCACCTGGTGGAAAAGTATTTATGCTTGCCATGACTGACTATTTTTCCAAGTGGATAGAAGCTGAAGCCTTTGCTCAAGTCAGAGAGAAGGAAGTTATATCCTTTATCAAAAGAAACATTATAACCAGATTTGGCATTCCCTCTGAAATTGTATGTGATAATGGTTCTCAATTCATTGGAAGGAGAACCACTAACTTTTGTGACAGTTGGGGAATCAAGATGATCACATCAACACCAGTTCACCCGCAAGCCAATGGTCAAGCGGAATCATCCAACAAGATCATCATCAACAATCTAAAGAAGAAGCTAGGATCCAAGAAAGGGAAATGGGCAGAAGAGTTACCTTATGTGCTATGGGCTGATAGGACAACTCCCAAGAATGCCACCGGTCAGACACCCTTCTCTTTGGTATTTGGGGCAGAAGCAGTGATCCCAACAGAGATGGTGATCCCAACTGCCAGAACAAGTGTTCGTGATCCTGAAGAAAATGCTACAATCCTAGCTCAGGATTTGGATACTATTGAGGAAAACAGGGATCTAGCTAGGATAAGGATGGCAAGTTACCAACAAAGGATGGCTGGTGCCTACAACAAGAATGTCAGGATAAGGAAGTTCCAAGTCGGAGATATGGTGTTGAGAAAAGCATTTCAAAACACCATCAATCCTGCTGACGGGAAGCTAGCACCAAAATGGGAAGGTCCCTACTTGATTGAAGCTGAAGCAGGAAAGGGGGCATACAGGTTGCTAACCATGGAAGGAAACTTGTTACCAAGAGCCTGGAATGCTGTTCACTTAAAGAAATATTTCATGTGAACATGATCCTTCCTGCATGTGATCCTTACATTGAAATATCCTTGAAGGATCCTGGAGATATCGGTGATCCTTACTCAGGTAATATGCTTATCCTAAAACTATTGCATTTTCTTACTTTTTGCCTAAGGATAAGGATCATGTATCCTTCATCCTCTACTCACAAACCATTTGAGTTATGATAGTTCAGGTATCTTCAGCATATCATCAAAGATCTTCAAAAGCATCACAGATCCTCGGGTCCAACCCCGGTTATCCTTGGGATTATCCCCAGTTTCCGCCAGCAGCGCATGATGATCCTGATATAGTTCACGTCTTTGGGATCAGTACCCACTTTCGGGGCTGGCGACCTCATCGTACTGGCTATACTTGGGATCCTACGTATAATGGTGGACGCACCATACATCCGTTCCTAAGGTTTCTAACGTTTTCACGTTAGCTAAGGTTTTGACATTTTCATGTCACTAAGTTTGGATAGTTGCCAGAAAGGGCCATACTCCAGTTTACACACGATCCTTTGGGCTTGTCCCCAGTTATCCTTTGGGCTTGTCCCCAGTGATCCTCCGGGATCATCCCCAGTTATCCTTTGGGCTTGTCCCCAGTGATCCTCCGGGATCATCCCCAGTTATCCTTTGGGCTTGTCCCCAGTGATCCTCCGGGATCATTCTCAGTTATCCTTTGGGCTTGTCCCCAGTTACTAACTTATCTTTTATATTGGCTTAGTCCCAAGTTATATTCCATTTTTTCAGGTTTTCTAAGTTAAACGATTAAGGATCCTTAATCCTTATTATCCATTAAAGTTTTACCTACGGTTGTTCCAATTAAAGGTTAGGATCCAAACTTGGATCCTCAGGTATGATCCTTAACTACTTTTAATTTCATTATTCATTTGAATAACCTTTAGACCTTGACAACTGAACCTATGATCCTCAAAATAAACTATCTTGGAAACTTTCGATTATAGGATATTTGATCCAGGTTCATATCCTAAATTTCTTAAACATAATTTGCTCAAACTTTTCAAACAAACATGTGTCAAAACAATTGAAAATCAAAAAGGATAACAACACAAAACAAGCCAGAAAGATTAAAGTTATATTATTAAACCAAAGGATCATTAACCCTTTCAAAAAAAGTTGTCAAAATTGCCAACCCAGATTTCTACCAGCAAAACGTGGCCCGTCCACATGGGTTGGCAAAGGGTGTCCATTGTCTATGCGGTCTTAGCATTTTTGCAGGAAAGTAGAAGCGGCAGGATCACAAAGGCTTCATCCCCCAAACAGAGGATCCCTCCACCTTTTGTAATCCTACCTATTGTTCAAAGGATCCAGGATCCTTAACCCTAAAGAAACTACTGTTCAGAGATTACAGACCATAATTGTTCACAAACCACAAACCACTACCAAAAAACCTAAAAAATTGGGCTCCGGCCTAGTCAACAATATCCATCATCGCCCAATCATGCAGCTTACTTCTCCGCTGCTCCATCTCCACCAGCATCTTCACCTTGATCCTTGCCAGCATCACCTCCCTCCAGCATTGGGATATCCTCAGCATCATCGTCATCTTCCAACTCTGCTAGCCTTGCCTTCCAACCTTCAACATCCCATGTGCTCCTGTCAAAGGAAGGATCCTGAGCCTCCGTAGCCATCTGCAGTTGTATCTTGTACATGGTTACCGCAGCAGAGACCTTAGCGTCTTGGGTAATGTCATGCTTCTCATAATCAAACTTGATCAACGCTTTAACAGCCTCATCTTTGACTGCCCGGATCTCCTTCTCAAGATCGGCAATCTTAAGATCCTTCAGCCCGCACGTCTGTTGAAGGTCAGCAATTTGACGATCCTGATCCTCAACCTGATTGACGTAAGTCTCCATTTCGGAGAATTTCTAAAGAAAACAACAGGAAAGCAACATCAGACACATGTGATCCTCGGACTTGTCGAAGACAATTAACAGGGGCAGTGATCCTAACCTCATCAAAATAATCAAGGAATTGCTGACGGAGAAGAGGAAATCCTTGAAGGTCATCTGAAGCCTTCCTCTTTTTCCCTTTGCCTCGAGCAGGTGCTTTAGGGGCTGAGACTGAAGGGCTGGCAGCAGGAGCCTTCTTCTTCTTAGAAGACGTGACATTGGCAAGGTCACTTATCCCAAACATGGAGGCAGACTTAACGGACCTGGCAGACTTTCCGGCACCTACACCATTCAAAAACAAGATAAGTTCCCTTGTTAAATTAAATACTTTCACATAAAACTTATTGTCTATGAGGATACTTACTTGACATTGTGGCAGATGCAGAGGATATCTCTTGAGAATCTTGGATAATAACCTGGAAACTTCGAACTTCAGGATCAAGCTTCTTGAAAGCTAACACTCTCTCTTTGGCAGCAGGGGTCAAGTTTAAATGGGCAACGGAGATAGCTGCATAAAAAGACAAAAAAGAAAAGATATCAGTGATCCTCATCATACGAGACAGGACTGATAGTGATCCTTCAAGGATCCTCTACCCTACCATGAGTGACCCATTCCTCGGGCAGATCCTTCCCATCCGGGATGGAATCCCTCTTAACAAAGAAAAACCGACGTTTCCAGTTTTTATCATTCTTGGTAACTTTGAAGATAGGGTGATCCTCCCCAGATTTCCGTTTCAACAAGTACCGGTGAGAACCAAAGGTGGTGAGATCATAGAGCTCAGCTAACTCTGACATCCCCAAATCAATCCCTTCTTGCTCGATGATCCTTTCAAAGGTATATAGAACCCTCCAGATCATCGGCATAGCTTGGATAAATGAGATGCCGGTAAGAGAAAAGAAAGATTGGGTAAATGTCGGAAAAGGATATGAATACCCGATGAGGAAAGGAGTAGCAGGAAAGGTCACCCAAGTGTCCGAAACAAAATCACTCAGAGCAGTAGGATCAAAGGGTTTGAAAACAACATTCGCTGGGAAACAATGGCGAATCTTGTCTATTTGGATATCGGTAAAACAGCATCTCTCCATAGGAGAATCTTTGATAATCCCCTGGCTTTTCAAGGGACTATCCTTCTTAGAGCCTTTGTGTGGTGAATTCCGAAGAAGCATATTCGAGATGAAAACAGGGTAAAAGCAAGAAAGAACAGAGCAAAGAAGAAAAAGAAGAAGATGATACCTGATCAAAGCCTTCGGTGACGATTATAAAGGGAGATACTTCGAATTTAAATACAAAGTGATCCTAACCCTATCTCCTATTTATAATGATGATTCGCAGGGATTGTCACATCAGTGACGTAAATATCATAACGGCTAGTCCATGTGCAACGGCTAGTAAATCGGAATCGTCCGTTAGAGATAAGCTCAAAACAAAATATAACTCATCTATTTACAATTAACTCCTTATATTTTGGGGGCAATTGTTGGGGCTGGATTTTACTACAAAAGATCCTTATACGTGATCCTGACAAGTGATCCTTGTTTCTTTGGCAGATAGTGATCCTCAGCCAGACTTCAGGATCAGGATCATGGGACGATATGGTGATCCTTATACTAACGGTCATTTTCGATTACTACAATATTATTTTGCAGGAATATCTAGCAGGATATGCCCTACATATCATGATCCAGGGACGCGCTTTTACAAATATGGCAAGAGCTGAATTGAAGATGAACGTTGTGCCGGATATGGAAACATGGCTTGATCTAAGGGCAGCAATTTAGGCTAGATTATCTTTATTTCTAAAGGGGTAATGAGCTGATTAGTGGTCTATCTACCTAAAATAAGTTACCTACACATGTATAAATACCCATCTTCCTCATTCGGAAGAACACACACAACATACGACACAACTCTCGAACACTTAGACACTCAGTGATCCTTGTACTCAGCTCATTATCATCCGAAGTTGTAACTACATTTTATTATATTGAAGTTGGTGATCGGTAGTTGCCATCACCCGAGGTTTTTTATGCCGGAGATCATACATTGATCAAGGGCTTTTTCCTCGTATAAATCATTGTGTCTTTGTATCTTTATCACAGAAGTGATCCTTTACCTTCATAGCTAACCAAGCATCATACCCCGTTTACATAAAGTTTGGTTACATTATCCTTGTGTGATTTTTGACCAAAACAGCTGCTAAGTCTTCCCCCTTACTCTATCACCTCATTTGCTAATTTAGTTAACTTATTCAATAACCAATTCTCTTGTAGTAGAAAATTTGAAAGATTAACTAGTGATTTATATAGGATAACTCAAAGTCATAATGAATCATTAAGGGATTATATAACTAAATTCAGTAAAGAATCCTTGGATATTCCCAACTTGGATATGGCCACGGCTGTTGAGGCCTTCAAAATGGGACTGCTTAAGGATTCATTGTTCTATGATGATCTTGTTATGACACCATGCAGGAACCTAGATGAAGTAAGAACTCGGGCACTCAGGTTCATCCGGCTAGAGGATGACAAGAGGATCCAGGAGAGGCAAGTAGGATCCTCAAAACAGGAAAAACAAGGATCCTCTTTCAAGAACAATAAGTTCAAATCCTACCATAGAAATGACAACCATAACGTGCATGCTGTAGACCAAGAAGAGGATGATGAGGATTATCCTCCGATTTCTGAATATTGTTTTTCTGTTGACAATCATGAACTAATCCTTGCAATGCAGAATCTAGGAGAAAAAGCCAGATGGCCCAGAAAGAATGACAAACCATCCGGGACTAAAGACAAGTTAAAGTGGTGTGCATACCACGAGGATTTCGGGCATCTAACTGAAGAATGCATAGCATTAAGAAAAGAGATTGGATATCTGCTAAGCAAGGGGCATCTAAAAGAATTGTTGGGAATAAAAAAGCAAAGGACTCAGGATCCTGAAAGGATCCCTGAAAAGGCTCCAGCCCCTCCGGCGAATGCACAAGTGATCAACTTTATTTCCGGAGGATCAGATATTTGTGGTACATCCTTCTCGGCAGCTAAAAGGCATGCAAAGGAAGCAAAAATGGATAATGGAGAAAGACCTATTCGAACATCAAGTGTCTCGGAAGGAAAGACGATAACGTTTGATGAGGATGATCGCATTAACATCCAGGATCCTCATCATGATAGTTTAGTTATTACTCTCTTTATTTCTAACCATTTTGTCCGCAGGATCCTTATCGACGGAGGAAGCTCAGTAAACATTATCCAGCTTGATGTTCTAAAGAAAATGGGTATCCCAGAATCAGACATCACACCAAGATCCTCCGTGCTTGTGGGATTCAGTGGAGAAACGAAGAAAACTCTGGGGGACATTAAACTCCCAATCTATGTGGAAGGATTACATAATTATCAAAAATTTTGTGTCATTGACTGTTTATCTTGTTGTAATGTTATCCTTGGCAGGCCCTGGATACATGATATGAAAGCAGTCGCATCTACCTACCATCAATGTGTGAAACTCCCTAGCCCATGGGGGATAATCAAGATCGATAGTGACCAGCAAGAGGCTAAGGATTGATATACCTCATCCATGAAACCAACCTCGAAGCCAAGGGAGCAATAGCAACTACAGTATCCTCCAAGGAGTGTCTTGGAGGCAAGGGAACAGGATGTGGACGAAATCCTTTTGGATCCTAGTGATCCTGAATCAAAAATCTATATCGGATCAGGGATCCTTGGCGAATTGAAAGAAGACATAATATCCTTCCTCAAAAGAAGAAAATCTACCTTTGCATGGAAACATGAAGATATGACAGGTATATCTAAGGATATTATCACTCATAAACTTGGCATTGACAGGTCGATCAAACCAATCCATCAAAAAAGGAGAAAGTTTGCACCAGAAAGGAATGCCATTATCCAGGAAGAAGTAGAGAGACTACTTCGAGCAGGTATGATCAGAGAGGTAAAATATCCAAAATGGTTAGCCAATGTGGTTGTTGTCCAAAAGAAAAACGGAAAGTGGAGGGTATGTGTCGATTTCACTGATCTAAATAAGGCATGTCCCAAGGATCCTTTCCCATTACCCCACATTGACTCCATGGTGGATGCAACGGCGGGGCATGAACTGTTAACCTTTATGGATGCATCATCTGGATTCCAACAAATTCAGATGGAACCATCTGACCAAGAGGATACAGCCTTTATGACCCCAACCGGTTTATACTGTTATATTGCCATGCCTTTTGGACTAAGAAATGCAGGTGCAACATATCAAAGGCTGGTGAATATGATGTTCAAAGATCAAATAGGACAAACTATGGAAGTATACATAGATGATATGGTAGTCAAGTCAAAGAAAGCTGAGGATCACCTAAGGGACTTGGAGGAAGCATTTGATATCCTTGATAATTATAACATGAAGCTTAATCCTTCAAAATGCCACTTTGGTGTTAAAGCAGGTAAATTTCTAGGATATATGGTAACTCAGAGGGGCATTGAAGCAAGCCCGGAACAAATTAAAGCGTTGGTGAATATCAAATCCCCTGCCAATGCTAAGGATGTGCAAAGACTAACTGGCAGGATAGCAGCTCTAAACAGGTTCATATCAAAATCCTCAGAAAGATGTAAAGAATTTTACGATATCTTAAGGAAAAACAAGAAGTTTGAATGGACTGAAAAACACGAAAATGCTTTACAAGCCCTTAAAGAATATATGTCCTCAGCACCAGCATTAATGAAACCCGGAAAAGGAGATGTGTTATCCTTGTATCTGGCAGTATCCTCAACCGCTGTAAGTGCTGTCCTTGTTAAGGATCACGAAGGTACACAACATCCTATTTACTATGTAAGTAAGAGTTTACTTGATGCAGAATCCAGGTACTCACACCTTGAAAAACTTATTCTTGCATTAATTATGGCATCTACTAAGTTAAGACATTATTTTGAAACCCATACTATTGTTGTTAGAACTAATTTTCCAATCAAGAATGTCCTCCGGAAACCAGAGATGTCCGGAAGAATGGCTAAGTGGGCAGTAAAGCTTAGTGCCCATGATATAAGATATGAGCCTAGAACAGCCATTAAATCCCAAGCACTAGCTGACTTTGTGGCTGATTTCAGTAGTGATCTACAAAAGGAAGCAGAATTGGAAGTCCAGCAGCTGGATGAGACCAAGGATCCTTGGATACTACACACCGATGGATCCTCAAATGTCAAGGCACAGGGCTCGGGATACTACTAAAATCGCCACAGGGGGACATAATACCCCACTCCATAGCCTGTGAGTTCCAAGCAACCAACAATGAGGCTGAATATGAAGCCTTAATTGCTGGTTTACAAATTGCTAAGGATATGGGGGTCAGATACCTTAAAGTATACGTAGACTCACTACTAATCACTAATCACTTTAATGGATCCTATGCTGTTAAAGGAGAAAAACTAACCAAATATTTGGAGATAGTCAAAGAATTGGCACTCTCTTTTGTTTCCTTCAGTTTAACACAGGTACCAAGGGAGGAAAATACAGAAGCTGATGCATTGGCCAACCTAGGATCATCCTTGAAGATCCCAGAGGATATAAGTATCCCCATCATCCATATCCTAGCTCCTGCTATTGAAAATCAGGTGGCCATGGAAATAGAAGAGGATACTGCAATGATCCCTAGTGAAGAAGCTCAATATTATTCAGGATCATGGATCTCACCAATCATGAGATACTTGCAACACGGGAAGATTCCTATGGGAGAAAATCCTAAAGCTTTCAGGATTAAGGTATCTCAATTCACAATCTTAAATAATATGCTATATAAACGATCTCTTACAGGACCGTATTTAAAATGTATCGAGGATCCTGAAATTCAAGAAGTATTGAAAGACTTCCATGAAGGAGATTGTGGAAACCACACTGGGGGCAGGGCATTGTTCTCAAGGATCCTTAGAACAGGATACTACTGGCCAACTATGAAACGGGATGCTGTAGAATATGCTAAGAAGTGTGATCCTTGTCAAAGACACAGCAATATCCTTCATCAACCAGCTGAATTTCTACATCCTATACCATCCTCTTGGCCATTCATGAGATGGGGGATGGATATAGTTGGCAAGCTCCCTAAAGCACCTGGTGGAAAAGTATTTATGCTCGCCATGACCGACTACTTCTCTAAGTGGATAGAAGCTGAAGCTTTTGCCCAAGTCAGAGAAAAAGAAGTTATATCCTTTATTAAAAGAAACATTATAACTAGATTTGGCATTCCCTCTGAAATTGTATGTGATAATGGTTCCCAATTCATTGGGAGCAGAACCACTAACTTTTGTGACAGTTGGGGAATTAAGATGATAACATCAACACCAGTCCATCCACAAGCCAATGGTCAAGCAGAATCATCCAACAAGATCATCATCAACAATCTGAAGAAGAAGCTAGGATCCAAGAAGGGGAAATGGGCAGAGGAATTGCCTTATGTGCTATGGGCTGATAGAACAACTCCCAAGAATGCCACTGGTCAAACACCCTTCTCTTTAGTATTTGGGGCAGAAGCAGTGATCCCAACAGAAATGGTGGTTCCAACTGCTAGAACAAGTACTCGTGATCCTGAAGAGAATGCTGCAATCTTAGCTCAAGACTTGGATACTATTGAGGAAATCAGGGATTTGGCTAGGATAAGGATGGCAAGCTACCAACAAAGAATGGCTGGTGCTTACAATAAAAATGTCAGGATAAGGAAGTTCCAAGTCGGGGATATGGTGTTGAGAAAAGCATTCCAAAACACCATCAATCCTGCTGAGGGAAAATTGGCACCAAAATGGGAAGGCCCTTACTTAATTGAAGCCGAAGCAGGAAAGGGGGCATACAGATTGCTAACCATGGAAGGAAATTTGTTACCAAGAGCCTGGAATGCTATTCACTTAAAGAAGTATTTCATGTGAACATGATCCTTCAAGCATATGATCCTTACATCGGAAGCATCCTCGAAGGATCCCGGCGACATCAGTGATCCTTTACTCTGGTAAAATCCTTATCTCAAAACTTTTCCATTTTCTTATTTTTACCTAAGGATAAGGATCATGCATCCTTCATCCTCTTCTCACGAGAATTTGAGTTATGATAGCCCAGGTATCTTCAGCATATCGTTAAAGATCTTCAAAAGCACCTCAGATCCTTGGGTCCAACCCCAGTTATCCTTGGGCTTGTCCCCAGTTTTCGCCAGTAGCGCACGATGATCCTGGTATAGTTCACGTCTTTGGGACCAGTACCCACTTTCGGGGCTGACAACCTCATCGTACTGGCTATACCCAGGATCCTACGTATAATGGTAGACGTACCATACATCCGTTCCTAAGGTTTTTAACGTTTTCACGTTAGCTAAGGTTTTGGCATTTTCATGTCACTAAGATTGGATAGTCGCCAGTAAGGGCCATACTCCAGTTTACATACGATCCTTGGGCTTGTCCCCAGTTATCCTTCGGGCTTGTCCCCAGTGATCCTTTGGGCTTGTCCCCAGTTATCCTTTGGGATCATCCCCAGTTATCCTTTGGGCTTGTCCCCAGTTACTAACTTATCTTTTATATTGGCTTAGTCCCAAGTTATATTCCATTTTTCAAGTTTTCGAAGTTAAACAAATAAGGATCCTTAATCCTTATTATCCATTAAAATCTCATCTACGGTTATCTTGATTAAAGGTTAGGATCCTAACTTGGACCCTCAGGTATGATCCTTGACTATTTCGATTATACTCATTATTCTGAACAACCCTTACACTTTGACAACTAAACCTATGATCCTTGAAATAAATTGCTTTGAAAAATTTTCAATGATAGGATATTTGATCTATGATCATATCCTAAATTTATTAAACCTGATTTGCTCAACTTCTGTTATTCTAACAAATATATTTCTAAAATAATTGGACAACAAGAGGATAAATAAAGGATAACGAAACAAGGTAAGCCAGAAAGATTAAAGTTATTTTATTAACAAAGGATCTTAAACCCTTTAAAAAAAGTTGTCAAAATTGCCAACCCACATTTCTACCAGTAAAACGTGGCCCGTCCACATGGGTTGGCAAAAGGTGTCCATTGTCTATGCGGTCATAGCAGGTGCAAGTAATTAAAAGCGGCAGGATCACAAAGGCTTCATCCCCCAAACAGAGGATCCCTCCACCATTTGCGATCCTACCTATTGTTCAAAGGATCCATGATCCTTAACCCTAAAAACTATTGTTTAAGTACAGACCATCATTGTTTCAAAACATCAACAACCACAAAAACAACTACCAAACTTAAAAATTGGGCTCCGGCCTAGTCTCGAAATATCCATCATCGCCCAATCCTGCAGCTCAAACCTTTGCTGCTCTATCTCCACCCTGATCCTTGCCAGCCTCACCACCTTCCAGCATTGGGATCTCCTCAGTTTCGTCCTCATCCTCCAGCTCTGCCAATCTTGCCTTCCAACCCTCCACGTCCCATGAGCTTTTATCAAAGGCAGGATCCTGAGCCTCCGCAGCCATCTGCAGTTGTATCTTATACATAGCTATTGCGGCAGAGACCTTGGCATCCTGGGTGATCTCCTGCTTCTCATCATCCATGTTGACCAGCATTTGAGCAGCTTCATCCTTTGTAGCCCGGAGCTCCTTCTCAAGATCAACAATCTTGAGATCCTTCAGCACACCCATCTGTTGGAGGTCGGCAATTTGGTGGTCCTGATCCTCAACATGGCCAAGATAGGTTTCTATTTCAGCAAGTTTCTGCAGAAAGGGAAAGAGGTAAGTTCAGGACCAGGTGATCCTCAAAGAAGCAGGATATACAGGCAGGATATTCAGGCAGGATAACCAACAGGGGCAATGATCCTTACTTCATTAACATAATCAAGAAACTGCTGGCGGAGCAGGGGAAAGCCTTAAAGATCCTCAGAAGCCTTTCTCTTCTTTCCCTTACCCCTAATAGGAACTTTAGGGGCTGAAGCAGAGGGACTAGCAGCAGGGGTCTTCTTCCTTGTAGACTTAACATTGGCAAGCTCGTCAATACCAAACTTGGAGGCAGACTTGACAGATTTCCCAGCGCCTACACAACCAAAACAAGATAAGTACCCTAACTAATTTAAAATCTTACATAAAACTGCTTTTTAAATAAAGATACTTACTTGACATAGTGGCAGATGCGGAGGATACTTCCTGTGAATCCTGGGTAGCAACTTGAAAACTTCTGATTTCAGGATCAAGCTTTCTGAAGGCTAGAACTCTCTCTCTTGCAGCAGGGGTCAACTTGAGATGAGCAATGGATATAGCTGTACAAAAGACAAAGAAGACATTAGTGATCCTCATCATAAGGAACAAGTCTGATGGTGATCCTTCCAGGATCCTCTATCCTACCATGAGTAGCCCACTCCTTGGGCAGATCCTCCCCATAAGGGATGGTATCCCTCCTAACAAAGAAGAATCGCCGTTTCCAATTCATGTCATTTTTGGTGACCTTAAGAACAGGGTGATCCTCTCCGGCTTTCCGTTTGAGCAAATATCGACAGGATCCGAACGTTGTGAGATCATACAGCTCAGCCAGTTCCGCCATCCCTAGGTCAATCCCCTCCTGCTCAATGATCCTTTCAAGGGTATACAAAACCCTCCAGATCATCGGCATGGCTTGGATGTAAGAGATGCCGGTCAGGGAAAAGAAAGATTGGGTGAAAGCTGGAAAGGGATACGAATATCCTATGGAAAACGGAGTTACAGGAAAAGCCACCCATGTGTCGGAAACAAAATCGCTTAAAGCAGTAGGAGTGAAAGACTTGAAGATAGCAGCCGCCGGAAAACAGTGACGGATCCTATCAATGTGAGCATCGGAGAAGCAGCACCTCTCGGTGGGAGAGTCTTTAATGATCCCTTGACCTTTCAAAGGGCTATTCTTCATGTGATCCTTGTGAGGAGAATTCCGGAGCAACATATTCGCAGAAGAATAGAAAGAGAAAGAAAAACAGAGTAGGAGAAGGAAAGAAAAGAGAAAGAATACCTGATCGATCTTTCGGACGAGATTATAAAGGGAGTAACTCTTGAATTTAAATGCAAATTGATCCTAACTCTATCTCCTATTTATAATGATGATCTGTAGGATTGTCACGTCAATGACGTAAGGGTTGCAATGGCTAGTCCGAGTTTAACGGCTAGTTATCCGAGTCGTTCGTTGCAGATAAGATCAAAGCAAAATATAACTCATATATTTACAATATCACTCCTTATATTTTGGGGGCAATTGTTACGGCTGGATTTTTATAATACATGATCCTTACATGTGATCCTAATCAATGATCCTTGTTTCTTTGGCAGATAGTGATCCTCAGCAAGGTTCCAAGATCAGGATCACGGACCGTCATAGGATCCTCATGCTAACAGTTGCTTTCATTGAACTTAATGTCATTTTGCAGGAATGTCTAGCAGGATCCGCTCTTAGCATCACAATCAAGGGACGCGTCTTTACAACTTTGGCATATGCTTAATCAGAGATGAACGTTGTGAAGGATATGGAAACTTGGCATGATTTAAGGGCGATAATTCAGGCTAGATTTACTTTTATTTCTAAAGGGGTAATGAGCTGATTATTAGTCTTTTTACCTAAAATAGGCCACTCACACTTGTATATATAACACTCTTCCCCATTCGGAAGACACACAACACAATTCTCACACGCTTAGACACACATTACGATAGTGATCCTTGTACTCAGCTCATTATCATCCGAAGTTGTAACCATATTTTCATATATTCAGGTTGGTGATCGGTAGTTGCCATCACCCGAGGTTTTTTATGCCGGAGATCATTCATTGATCAAGGGCTTTTTCCTCGTACAAATCCTTGTGTCATTTGCATATTTCTTATCAAAGTGATCCTTAACTTTTTCAACAAACCAAGCATCATTCCCCGTTTACTTAGAGTTTGGTTGCATTATCCTTGTGTGATTTTTGACCAAAACACTAAGGTTTTGGCATTTTCATGTCACTAAGTTTGGATAGTCACCAGTAAGGGCCATACTCCAGTTTACATACGATCCTTGGGCTTGTCCCCAGTTATCCTTTGGGCTTGTCCCCAGTTATCCTTCGGGCTTGTCCCCAGTGATCCTTTGGGCTTGTCCCCAGTTATCCTTTGGGCTTGTCCCCAGTTACTAACTTGTCTTTTATATTGGCTTAGTCCCAAGATATATTCCATTTTTTTCAGGTTTTCGAAGTTAAACAATCAAGGATCCTTAATCCTTATTATCCATTAAAGTTTTACTTATGGTTATCCTGATTAAAGGTTAGGATCCTAACTTGGATCCTGAGGTATGATCCTTAACCATTTTTAATTTCATTCATTATTCATTTGAATAACCCTTAGACCTTGAAAACTGAACCTATGATCCTTAAAATAAACTACTTTGAAAATTCTCGATTATAGGATATTTGATCCAGGATCATATCCTAAAATTCTTAAACATAATTTGCTCAACTTTTCTCACTCAAACAAACATGTATCGAAACAATTGGAAATTAAAAGGATAACAACACAAGATAAGCGACAAAAGTTTAAGATTTTATTTATTAACAAAAGGATTAACCCTTCAAAGGTTGTCAAAATTACCTACCCCAAGCATCTACCAGCAATACGTGGCCCGTCCGCTGGGGTAGGTAAAGGGTGTCCATGATAATAGGTTCAAAAGTAATGCAGGGATATAAAGGCGGCAGGATCACAATGGCTTCATCCCCCAAACAGAGGATCCCTCCACCATTTGCAATCCTACCTATTGTCTAAAGGATCCTGGATCCTTAATCCTAAAACTATTGTTCAAATTACAGACCATCATCGTTTAAAAACATCACAACCACCAAACAAAAAAATTGGGCTCCGGCTATGTCTAGAAGTTTCCTTCATCGCCCAATCCTGCAGCTTAATCCTTGGCTGCACCATCACCACCAGCTCCACTAGCCTCCCCAGCATGATCCTTGCCTTCAAGCATCGGTATCTCCTCAGCCTCCTCATCATCCTCCAACTCTGCCAGCCTCGCCTTCCAGCCCTCCACGTCCCATGTGCTCTTGTCGAAGGAAGGATCCTGAGCCTCCGCAGCCATCTGCAGCTGGATCTTATACATGGTTATCGCAGCAGAGACCTTGGCATCCTGGGTAATGTCATGCTTCTCATAATCAAAATTGATCAGCATCCTAGTAGCTTTATCTTTGGTGGCCCGGAGCTCCTTCTCAAGATCAGCAATCTTGAGATCCTTCAGCACACCCATCTGTTGGAGGTCAGCAATTTGGCGATCTTGATCCTCGACGTGGCCAACATAAGTTTCTATTTCAGCAAATTTCTGCAAGGAAAACAAGGCATAACGTCAGAAACAAGTGATCCTCAAAATTGCCAGGATAACGAACAGGGGCAGTGATCCTTACCTCGTTGAAGTAGTCCAGAAACTGTTGGCGAAGCAGGGGCAGGCCTTGTAGATCCTCAGAGGCCTTTCTCTTCTTTCCTTTACCCCTAATAGGTACTTTAGGGGCTGAAGTAGTTGGGCTAGCAGCAGGAGTCTTCTTCCTCGCAGATTTGACGTTTGTAAGATCATCAATGCCAAACTTTGAGGCAGACTTAGAAGATTTTCTAGCACCTACACAACCGAAATAAGATAAGTTTTCTAATTAAATTCGAAAATCCTACATAGAATTACTTTCTAAATAAGGATACTTACTTGACATTGTGACAGAGGCAGAGGATACTTCTTGGGAATCCTGGGTAGCAACCTGGAAAGTTCTTGTCTCCGGATCAAGCTTCTTGAAGGCCAAAAGTCTCTCTTTTGCAGCAGGTGTCAACTTCAGACGAGAGATGGAGATAGCTGCACAATAAACAAGAAAATATTAGTGATCCTCATCCTAAGGAACAAATCTTATGGTGATCCTTCCAGGATCCTCTATCCTACCATGAGTAGCCCACTCTTTGGGCAGATCCTTCCCATCAGGGATGGTATCTCTCCTAACAAAAAAGAACCGACGCTTCCAGTTTGTGTCGTTCTTGGTGACCTTGAAGACAGGATGATCCTCTCCAGTTTTTCGCTTAAACAGATAACGATGGGGTCCGAAAGTGGTAAGATCATACATCTTAGCCAGCTCCGCCATACCGAGGTCAATCCCTTCTTGTTCAATGATCCTCTCAAGGGTATACAACACCCTCCAGATCATGGGCATAGCCTGGATATAGCAGATGCCGGTGAGAGAGAAGAAGGATTGAGTGAACTGTGGAAAAGGATACGAATATCCTATCAAGCACGAAGTAACAGGAAAGGCTATCCAAGAATCAGAGACAAAATCACTCAAAGCGGTAGAAGTAAAAGACTTGAAGATGGTGTTCGCCGGAAAACAATGACGGATTTTGTCGACCTGAGGATCGGTAAAACAGCACCTCTCGGCGGGAGAATCTTTGATGATCCCTTGACCCTTCAAGGGACTGTTCTTCTCAGGATCCTTATGCGGGGAGTTCCGGAGCAACATCTTTGCAGAATGATGGAAAGAGAATAGAAAAACAGAGCAAGAGAAGGAAGAAAGAGGAAAAGAGATACCTGATTGATCTTCGGACGAGAATATAAAGGGAGTCTCTCTTGAATTTAAATGCAAATTGATCCTATCTCTAACTCCTATTTATAATGATGATTTGCAGGGCTGTCACTTCTGTGACGTAAGGGTCTGCAACGGCTAGTCCGTCTCTAACGGCTAGTTATCCGTTAACTTGTTGCGGATAAGATCAAACAAAATACAACTCGTTTATTTACAAATATTACTCCTTATATTTTGGGGGCAATTGTTAGGGCTGGATTTTTATGACCTATGATCCTTACATGTGATCCTTATATGTGATCCTAACCAGTGACCCTTGTTTCTCTGGCAGATAGTGATCCTCAGAAGAATTCCAGGATCAGGATCACGGAGTATCCTAGGGATCCTCATACTAACGATTGTTCTCTTTGGATTTAATGTTGTCTTGCAGGAATTTCGAGAAGGATCCGCTCTTAGCAACGTAAACAAAAGACTCGTCTTTACAACTTTGGCATAAGCACAATCAAAGATGGACGTTGTGGACGATATGGAAACTCAACATAATTTAAGGGCGATAATTTAGGCTAGATTTAATTCTATTCCTAAAGGGGTAACGAGCTAATAGTTAGGTTATTTACCTAAAATACGACCACTCACACTTGTATAAATAGCACTCTTCCACATTCGAAAGACACAACACACTTCCCTCACGCTTTGACACACGATACTATAGTGATCCTTGTACTTAGCTCGTTACCATCCGAAGTTGTAACCTTTATTTGTTATATTGAAGTTTGGTGATCGGTAGTTTCCATCACCCGAGGTTTTTTATGCCGGAGATCATTCATTGATCAAGGGCTTTTCCTCGTATAAATCCTTGTGTCACATGTGCATTTTACATTTAAGTGATCCTTCACTTTGATCATCATACCAAGCATCATTCCCCGTTTACATAAAGTTTGGTTGCATTATCTTTAAGTGATTTTTGACCAAAACACCTACTATGAAGCTGTATGATGGTACAACGGATCCTGAGGAACACATAGCACAATACAGGGAAAGGAAGGAGATCAATCCAATTCCAGAAAAGCTAAAGGAAGCATGCCTATGCAAAGGATTTGGATCCACTCTTACTGGATCAGCTCTTAAATGGCTGCTAAGTCTTCCCCCTTACTCTATTACTTCATTTGCTAATTTAGTTAACTTATTCAATAACCAATTTTCTTGTAGTAGAAAATTTGAACGATTAACTAGTGATTTATATAGGGTAACTCAGGGTCATAATAAATCATTAAGGGATTATATAACCAAATTCAGTAAAGAATCCTTGGACATTCCCAACTTGGATATGGCCACAGCTGTTGAGGCCTTCAAAATGGGATTGCTTAAGGATTCATTGTTCTATGATGATCTTGTTATGACACCATGCATGAACCTAGATGAAGTAAGAACTTGTGCACTCAGGTTCATCCGGCTAGAGGATGACAAGAGGATCCAGGAGAGACAAGTAGGATCCTCAAAACATGAAAAGCAAGGATCCTCTTTCAAAAGCAACAGATTCAAATCCTACAATAGAAATGACAACCAGAACATGCATGCTGTTGACCAAGAAGAGGATGATGAGGATTATCCTCCGATTTCTGAATATTGTTTTTCCGTTGATAATCATGAACTAATCCTTGCAATGCAGAATTTAGGAGAAAAAGCCAGATGGCCTAGAAAAAATGACAAACCAGCCGGAATTAAAGACAAATCAAAGTGGTGTGCATACCACGAGGATTTCGGGCATTTAACTGAAGAGTGCATCGCATTAAGAAAGGAAATTGGATATCTGCTAAGCAAGGGACATTTAAAAGAGTTGTTGGGAAGAAAAAAGCAAAGGACTCAGGATCCTGAAAGGATCCCTGAGAAAGCTCCAGCTCCTCCGGCAGATGCACAAGTGATCAACTTTATATCTGGAGGATCACACATCTGTGGTACATCCTTCTCAACAGCTAAAAGGCATGCAAAGGAAGCTAAAATGGATAACGGAGAAAGACCTATTCGAACATCGAGCATCTCGGAAGGAAAAATCATAACCTTTGATGAGGATGATAGAATCAACATCCAGGATCCTCATCATGATAGTCTAGTCATCACTCTCTTTATCTCTAACCATTTTGTCCGCAGGATCTTATTGACGGAGGAAGCTCAGTGAATATTATCCAACTTGATGTTCTGAAGAAGATGGGTATTCCTGAATCAGATATCACTCCAAGATCCTCCGTGCTTGTGGGATTTAGTGGCGAAACTAAGAAAACCCTGGGGGACATCAAACTCCCAATTTACGTGGAAGGATTACATAATTATCAAAAATTTTGTGTTATCGACTGTTTGTCTTGTTGTAATGTTATCCTTGGCAGGCCCTGGATACATGATATGAAGGCAGTCCCATCCACCTACCATCAATGTGTGAAGCTCCCTAGCCCATGGGGAATAATCAAGATCGACAGTGATCAGCAGGAGGCTAAGAATTGTTACACTTCATCAATGAAACCAGCCTCGAAGCCAAGGGAGCAATAGCAATTAGAGTATCCTCCAAGGAATGTCTTGGAGGCGAGAGAACAGGATGTGGACGAAATCCTTTTGGATCCTAATGATCCTGAATCAAAAGTCTATATCGGATCAGGGATCCTTGGCAAGATGAAAGAAGACATAGTATCCTTCCTCAAAAGAAGAAAGTCTACCTTTGCATGGAAACATGAGGATATGACAGGTATATCTAAGGATATTATCACTCATAAACTTGGCATTGACAGGTCAATCAAACCAATCCATCAAAAAAGGAGGAAGTTTGCACCAGAAAGAAATGCCATTATCCAGGAAGAAGTAGAAAGATTACTTCGAGCAGGTGCAACATATCAAAGACTGGTAAACATGATGTTCAAAGATCAGATTGGACAGACTATGGAAGTATACATAGACAATATGGTCGTAAAATCCAAGAAAGCTGAGGATCACCTAAGGGACTTGGAGGAAGCATTTGATATCCTTGATAATTATAACATGAAGCTTAATCCTTCAAAATGTCACTTTGGTGTTAAAGCAGGTAAATTCTTAGGATATATGGTAACCCAGAGGGGGATTGAAGCAAGCCCGGAACAAATCAAAGCATTGGTGAATATCAAATCCCCCGCCAACGCTAAGGATGTGCAAAGGCTAACAGGCAGGATAGCAGCTCTAAACAGATTCATATCCAAATCCTCAGAAAGGTGTAAGGAATTCTATGATATCCTAAGGAAGAACAAGAAATTTGAGTGGACTGAAAAGCATGAGAATGCTTTACAAGTCCTCAAAGCATACATGTCCTCAGCTCCAGCATTGATGAAACCAGAAAAAGGAGACGTGTTATCCTTATATCTGGCGGTATCCTCAAAAGCAGTAAGTGCAGTCCTTGTTAAGGATCATGAAGGTACACAATATCCTGTCTATTATGTAAGTAAGAGTTTACTTGATGCTGAATCCATGTATTCACACCTTGAAAAACTTATTCTTGCATTAATTATGGCATCTACTAAACTAAGACATTATTTTGAAACCCATGTTATTGTTGTTAGAACTAATTTCCCAATTAAGAATGTCCTCAGGAAACCAGAGATGTCCGGAAGAATGGCTAAGTGGGCAGTAAAGCTTAGTGCCCATGATATAAGATATGAGCCCAGAACAGCCATCAAATCCCAAGCATTAGCAGACTTTGTGGCTGATTTCAGTAGTGATTTACAAAAGGAAGCCGAATTGGAAGCCCAGCAGCTGGATGAAACTAAGGATCCTTGGATACTACATACTGATGGATCCTCAAATGTCAAAGGCACAGGGCTCGGCATACTACTAAAATCGCCACAGGGGGACATAATACCCCATTCCATAGCTTGTGAGTTCCAAGCCACTAATAATGAGGCTGAATATGAAGCCTTAATCGCTGGTTTGCAAATCGCTAAGCATATGAGGATCAGGTATCTTGAGGTATACGTGGATTCGTTGTTAATCACCAATCACTTTAATGGATCCTATGCTGTTAAAGGTGAAAAACTAACCAAATATTTAGAGATAGTCAAAGAATTGGCACTCTCCTTTGTTTCTTTCAGTTTAACACAGGTACCAAGGGAGGAAAATACAGAAGCTGATGCATTGGCCAATCTAGGATCATCTTTGAAGATCCCAGAGGATATAAGTATCCCCATCATCCATATCCTGGCTCCTGCTATTGAAAATCAGGTGGCCATGGAAATAGAAGAGGATACTGCAATGATCACTAGTGAGGATACTCAATCTTATTCAGGATCATGGATCTCACCAATCATGAGATACTTACAACACGGGGAGATTCCTATGGGAGAAAATCCTAGGACTTTCAGGATTAAGGTATCTCAATTCACAATCTTAAATAATGTGCTATATAAGCGATCTCTTGCAGGACCATATTTAAGATGTATCGAGGATCCTGAAGTTCAAGAAGTTTTAAAAGACTTCCATGAAGGAGACTGTGGCAACCACACTGGGGGCAGGGCATTATTCTCAAGGATCTTAAGGACAGGATACTACTGGCCAACTATGAAAAGGGATGCTGTGGAGTATGCTAAGAAGTGTGATCCTTGTCAAAGACACAACAATATCCTTCATCAGCCGGCTGAATTTCTACATCCTATTCCATCCTCTTGGCCATTTATGAGATGGGGAATGGATATAGTTGGCAAGCTCCCTAAGGCACCTGGTGGAAAAGTATTCATGCTTGCCATGACTGACTACTTCTCCAAGTGGATAGAGGCTGAAGCTTTTGCCCAAGTCAGAGAAAAGGAAGTTATATCCTTTATTAAAAGAAACATTATAACTAGATTTGGCATTCCTTCTGAAATTGTATGTGATAATGGTTCCCAATTTATTGGGAGCAGGACTACTAACTTTTGTGACAGCTGGGTGATTAAGATGATAACATCAACCCCAGTCCACCCACAAGCCAATGGTCAAGCAGAATCATCCAACAAGATCATCATCAATAATCTGAAGAAGAAACTTGGATCCAAGAAGGGGAAATGGGCAGAGGAATTGCCTTATGTGCTTTGGGCTGATAGGACAACTCCCAAGAATGCTACTGGTCAAACACCCTTCTCTTTAGTGTTTGGGGCAGAAGCAGTGATCCCAACAGAAATGGTGGTTCCAACTGCTAGAACAAGTACTCGTGATCCTGAAGGAAATGCTGCAAACTTGGCTCAGGACTTGGATACTATTGAGGAAATCAGGGATCTGGCTAGGATAAGGATCGCTAGCTACCAACAAAGAATGACTGGTGCTTACAACAAAAATGTAAGGATAAGGAAATTCCAAGTTGGGGATATGGTATTGAGAAAAGCATTCCAAAATACCATCAATCCTGCTGATGGGAAATTGGCACCAAAGTGGGAAGGCCCTTACTTGATTGAAGCCGAAGCAGGAAAGGGGGCATATAGATTGCTAACCATGGAAGGAAATTTGTTACCAAGAGCCTGGAATACTGTTCACTTAAAGAAATATTTCATGTGAACAGGATCCTCCTGGCACGTATGATCCTTACATTAAAAGCATCCTCGAAGGATCCCAGTGATGTCAATGATCCTTACTCTGGTAAAGTCCTAATCCTAAACTATTCCATTTTCTTATTTTTACCTAAGGATAAGGATCATGTATCCTTCATCCTCCTCTCATGAGAATTTGAGTTCTGATAGTTCAGGTGTCCTCAGCATGTTATTGATAGTCTTCAAAAGCATCTCAGATCCTTGGGTTCGACCACAGTTATCCTTGGGCTTGTCCCCAGTTTTCGCCTGTAGCGCACGATGATCCTGGTATAGTTCATGTCTTTGGGACCAGTACCCACTCCAGGGGCTGATAACCTCATCGTACTAGCTATACCTAGGATCCTACGTATAATGGTAGACGTGCCATACATCCGTTCCTAAGGTTTCTAACGTTTTCACGTTAGCTAAGGTTTTGGCATTTTCATGTCACTAAGTTTGGATAGTCGCCAGTGAGGGCCATACTCCAGTTTACATACGATCCTTGGGCTTGTCCCCAGTTATCCTTCGGGCTTGTCCCCAGTTATCCTTTGGGCTTGTCCCCAGTGATCCTTTGGGCTTGTCCCCAGTTATCCTTTGGGCATGTCCCCAGTTACTAACTTATCTTTTATATTGGCTTAGTCCCAAGTTATATCCCATTTTTTCAGGTTTTCGAAGTTAAACAATTAAGGATCCTTAATCCTTACAATCCATTAAAGTTTTACTTATGGTTATCCTGATTAAAGGTTAGGATCCTAACTTGGACCCTCAGGTATGATCCTTAACTATTTTTAATTTCATTCATTATTCATTTGAATAACCCTTAGACCTTGACAACTGAACCTATGATCCTTAAAATAAACTACTTTGAAAATTTTCGATTATAGGATATTTGATCCAGGATCATATCCTAAATTTCTTAAACATAGTTTGCTTAACTTTTCTTACTCAAACAAATATGTATTAAAACAATTGGAAATTAGAAGGATAACAATACGAGATAAGCCAAAAAGATTAGAGTTATTTTATTAACAAAGGTTTGAAACCCTTCAAAGTTGTCAAAATTGCCAACCCACGTTTCTACCAGCAAAACGTGGCCCGTCCACATGGGTTGGCAAAGGGTGTCCATTGTTTGTGCGGTCATAGCATGCAGGTAAATAAAAGGCGGCAGGATCACAACGGCTTCATCCCCCAAACAGAGGATCCCTCCACCATTTGCAATCCTACCTATTGTCTGAAGGATCCTGGATCCTTAATCCTAAAACTATTGTTCAGAGTTACAGACCATAATTGTTTCTAAAAAACATCAACAACCACAAAAAAATTGGGCTCCGGCTATGTCTAGAAGTTTCCTTCATCGCCCAATCCTGCAGCTCAATCCTTCGCTGCACCATCACCACCGGCTCCACTCGCCTCCCTAGCATGATCCTTGCCAGCACCTTCAAGCATCGGGATCTCCTCAGCTTCCTCATCATCCTCCAACTCTGCCAGCCTCGCCTTCCAGCCCTCCACGTCCCATGTGCTTTTGTCGAAGGCAGGATCCTGAGCTTCCGCAGCCATCTGCAGCTGGATCTTATACATGGCTATCGCAGTAGAGACCTTGGCATCCTGGGTGATATCATGCTTCTCATAATCAAAATTGATCAGCATCCTGGCAGCATTATCCTTGGCGGCCCGGAGCTCCTTCTCAAGATCAGCAATCTTGAGATCCTTCAGCACACCCATTTGTTGGAGGTCAGCGATTTGGCGGTCTTGATCCTCAACGTGGCCAACATAAGTCTCTATTTCAGCAAATTTCTGCAAGGAAAACAAGGCATAACGTCAGAAAGAAGTGATCCTCAAAACTGTCAGGATAACAAACAGGGGCAGTGATCCTTACCTCGTTGAAGTAGTCCAGAAACTGTTGGCGGAGCAGGGGCAGACCTTGTAAATCCTCAGAGGCCTTTCTCTTCTTTCCTTTACCCCTAATAGGTGCTTTAGGGGCTGAAGCACTTGGGCTAGCAGGATTCTTCTTCCTTGAGGATTTCACGTTGGTCAGATCATCGATGCCAAACTTTGAGGCAGACTTAGAAGGTTTTCCAGCACCTACACAACCAAAATAAGATAAGTATTCTAATTAAAATTGAAATCCTACACAGAATTACTTTATGAATATGAATACTTACTTGACATTGTGGCAGAGGCAGAAGATACTTCTTGAGAATCCTGGGTGGCAACTTGGAAAGTTCTTGTCTCCGGGTCAAGCTTCTTAAAGCCCAAAAGTCTCTCTTTTGCAGCAGGTGTTAACTTCAGATGAGAGATGGAGATAGCTGCACAACAAACAAGAAAATATCAGTGATCCTCATCCTAAGGAACAAATTTTATGGTGATCCCTCCAGGATCCTCTATCCTACCATGGATAGCCCACTCCTTGGGCAAATCCTTCCCATCAGGAATGGTATCTCTCCTAACAAAAAAGAACCGACGCTTCCAGTTCGTGTCGTTCTTGGTGACTTTGAAGACAGGGTGATCCTCTCCAGCTTTTCGCTTAAACAAATAACGATGGGATCCAAAAGTGGTAAGATCATACATCTCAGCCAGCTCCGCCATACCAAGGTCAATCCCCTCTTGTTCAATGATCCTCTCAAGGGTATATAACACCCTCCAGATCATGGGCATGGCCTGGATATAGCAGATGCCGGTGAGAGAGAAGAAGGATTGAGTGAACTGTGGGAAAGGATACGAATATCCTATCAAGAACGGAGTAACCGGGAAAGCTACCCAAGCATCAGAAATAAAATCACTCAAAGCAGTGGGGGTGAAAGACTTGAAGATGGTGTTCGCCGGAAAATAATGACGGATTCTGCCGACCTGAGGATCGGTAAAACAGCACCTCTCGGTGGGAGAATCTTTAATAATCCCCTGACCCTTCAAGGGGCTGTTCTTCTTAGGATCCTTATGCGGGGAGTTCCGGAGCAACATCTTAACAGAAGGATGGAAGGAAGAAGAAAAACAGAGCAAAAGAAACGAAGATGAGAAGGAGAATACCTGGTTGATCTTCCGAATACGGTTATAAAGGGAGTCGCTTTGAATTTAAATGCATTCGATCCTATCCCTATCTTCTATTTATAATGATGATTTGCAGGAGAGTCACTTCAGTGACGTCAGGTTTGCAACGGCTAGTCCGTCTCCAACGGCTAGCTATCCGTTAGCTTGTTGCGGATAAGATCAACAAAATACAACTCGTTTATTTACAATATTACTCCTTATATTTTGGGGGCAATTGTTAGGGCTGGATTTTTATGACTTATGATCCTTACATGTGATCCTAACCAGTCATCCTTGTTTCTTTGGCAGATAGTGATCCTCAGAAGAGTTCCAGGATCAGGATCACGGACCATCCTAGGGATCCTCATACTAACGGTTGCTCTCTTTGGATTTAATGTTATCTTGCAGGAATTTCGAGTAGGATTCACTCTTAGCAACATAAACAAGGAACTCGTCACAGCAACTTTGGCATATGCATAATCAAAGATGGACGATATGGAAACTCAGCACAATTTAAGGGCGATAATTTAGGCTAGATTTACTTCTATTCCTAAAGGGGTAACGAGCTAATAGTTAGGTTATTTACCTAAAATACGACCACACACACTTGTATAAGTAGCACTCTTCAACATTCAGAAAAAACACACAACACACTTCTCACACGCTTTGACACACGATACTATAGTGATCCTTGTACTTAGCTCGTTACCATCCGAAGTTGTAAAAACGTTGTTTGTTATATTGAAGTTTGGTGATCGGTAGTTGCCATCACCTGAGGTTTTTTATGCCGGAGATCATTCATTGATCAAGGGCTTTTTCCTCGTATAAATCCTTGTGTCACTTGCATATTTTACATTAAAGTGATCCTTTACTTTATTCATCAAACCAAGCATCATTCCCCGTTTACATAGAGTTTGGTTGCATTATCCTTGTGTGATTTTTGACCAAAACACCAGCCATTTAGGAAACTTCACTTCCCTAATCATTTTGCTTTTTTGTAGTCTTTCAACTTCCTCTTGGATGATCACATTTCGTTCCGGAGCAAATTTCCTTCTCTTTTGTTGGACTGGCTTAAATGATTTGTCAATACCGAGCTTATGAGTTATGATATCCTTGGAAATGTCTGTCATATCATCGTGCTTCCACACGAACGTTGACATCCTTCATTTCAAAAAGTTAGTCAATTGATTTTCAATATCCTTAGGGATATTGGTTCCTACGAGCACCGGGATATCTGGATTATCCCGATCCAGGATAACTTTCTTTACATCCTGCTCGGAAGCTTCCGTAATATCCTGGGCCCGCATCTTTAATTGCTATGCTGCACTAGGCTTCACCGAGGACTTCATCGAAGAAGAATAACACTCTTTTGCTTCCTACTGGTCACTTTCCACTTTTACTACTCCCCAAGGGGTAGGTGTCTTGATGCATTGATGATAGGTTGACGGCACAACTTTCATATCATGGATCCAAGGCCTTCCTAATATAATATTATAGCAGGATATGGAGTCCATGACAGAGAAGCGCTGCATTGAATTGACCCCTTCAACATATACAAGCAATTTTATCTCCCCTACGGTATTTCTGGCTTCTCCACTGAAACCGACGAGCACAGTGGATTTCGATGTAATATCCATCAGGGATACATTCATCCTCTTCAACGTTTCCAGTTGAATTATATTGACGGGGCTGCTGTTATCTACCAGTATCCTGCGTACAAAAGGGTTAGCGACATATAATGTAATTACTAGAGCATCATGGTGAGGAACCTGAACAGTATCCCTGTCATCATTATCAAAAGTGATCACTTTATCAGTTGTGAGGGTCGTCATCCTGGTCGGCTTTTTTCCTCTTTCAGCTTTGGCCTCCTTTGCATGTCTCTTGGCCGCAGAATATGAAGTCCCACAAATGTTGGATCCTCCTGAAATAAAGTTAATTATCTTGGCATCTGCAGGAGGTGATGCTGCTCGTTCAGGATCCTTCTCAGGATCCTGTCCTTTATTCTTCTTTCTTCCCAGTAGATCCTTCAGATACCCCTTGCTCAGGAGATAGCTTATTTCTTTCCTTAGAGCGATGCAATCCTCAGTGACATGTCCGAAATCTTCGTGGAAGGCACACCACTTAGACTTATCCTTCCAATCAGCTTTTTGTTGATTCTTCCAAGGCCACCTGGCTTTGTCTCCTAAACCCTGCATAGCATACATCAGTTCAGGTATATTAACAGAAAAACAGTATTCAGATAATTCAGGATACTCCTCAGGATCCTCGTCTTCAACAGCATTCACTTTCTTGCTGTCATCTCTGCCATATGGCTTAGAGCGATATGGTTTATACGAGGATTCTGATTTCCTGTTAGTCGACTCATAGGTTGTAGATGAATTCATCCTCTCTTGCATCCTTTTATCATCCTCCAACCGAATTGTTGGATCTGAGTTTCTTTTTGATTGTATTTTGTGTTTGAAGTTAAGATGAAAATGGATGAGTTGTGCAGCGGAATTAAAATGAAAACAAACTTTGCATACAACCAAATGAGAGTAATACTTTAATCAAACATCTTTTACACAATGAACCGAATGATTGAATTTAATTTCAACAACGATTACAAAGATAGATGTATGAATGCAAACTCCCCCTCAGCCCGAGCTCAGTAGTTTGTTCGTGCAAAGAAGACGAATGATGTAAAGAGCTAATAGAACAGTACAAAGTACTGAACTATTTATAGGCACTTGCAAACTACCGAGCATCTTTGCTGACGTCACCATGAAAGTGACATCTAACCTCCTAACAAACTCTAACCTCTGATCTATACAGACACTGCTTGTGTTAACTACTGCTAATACATTCTATTACAAAACAGACTTTAGAACAGCTGCTGCAACCTTCTACTGCTATGAACCCAGCATCACTTGTCCAGATCAGCAGTGCTTGACTCAAGGCAGTAGATTGAATCAGCAGGACTTTAGTCTTCCATCAGATCTTTAGTTGAGCAGCATTTATGAGTCAGCAGTTTGGTAAGATCAGCAGATAGGAGGTCATCAGTAGTTGTAATCACTTTCAAGGGGAGAGATTTGTATATCAGCATCTGCTTATTCAGAATCCACTGTTCTGATCCAGTTTTGGCTTTAATTATCTGTTCCTCTGATAGGGTTCAATCCCAACAATCTCCCCCTGGAACAGATAATGCCAAAACCCTTCATTATTTGTGGATATTTTATTGCCTCATTAACAGCTCCCTTATCTGACCTTTAAATTGTAATTCAAAGTCAAGGGCATCTGTATCTTCATCATCCCTGCTAAGTGGAAGATCAAGAAGATCCTGCAAATCTTCAAGACTCAGGCCAAGAGCTTGTTCCCTTGATATTTTCTCCACTTCTCCACCAGACCTGAGCAAAGTCAATACGCAGGTCTGTTTGTCAGTTGCCCACTTTTGTATTTTTGAGCCTGGTGGGTTTCTTGGGAGATGTTTATTTGCAGAAGTATTTGGTGAGGCTGGCCTGTTCATCACTGGCTGAGCAGTGGTAGCAGAGTTTTCCTGTTCAAGTTCTTCTTTTAACGTTCTTAACAAGCCTTCTTTTAAAACAGCATTTCCAGCAAGAATTTCTTGAACAGTTTCAGCTCCTAACTGGCTTTGTGTCCTTCTTTTGTAGATGGCATTACCAGCTGGAGCAGTGGCTCTCCTGATTTGCAGCTTTGATGGTCCTTTTGAAACCGCTGCTTCAGGGTAGTCAGGTTCTTGAGGAATTTTTGGATCTTTCTTTCTTAATTCCTCCAACCTTTTGTAGGTTGACCTGACCAAATCTTCTTTCCATCTAGCAACTTGTCTTTTAGTTCCAAATTCAGCAACAACCAGTTCTTCTTTCATTCTCTTTAGTTCCAACTGCTTTTCAGGTACATTCCTTTTGAACTTTGCCCAATCAGGAGGAGTGTGAGTGACTTTCCTTTTTATCATATCTTGAATTCTGGCTGCTTCAGCTTCAAGCTCTGGAACAGTCCACTCTTTGTACATGTGTCTCTCTCCTTTGTATTTATTGTAAAACATAATGCTTTCAATGTAGTCTTTCTTCAAAGTTTCAGCTGCTCTTTCTGAAATTTGTTGACTGATATTCTTTGCAAAACGTTCTAGGGAACTGACTTGTGTGAGCAGATATTGGTAGTATCTTGATACTTCTTTTTCAGATTTCCCTTGTGTGTTTCTTTTCGAGATATCCTATGCTTGCTTGGCCTTTATCTTCAAATATTCTTCAATGTTTTTGGGCCAGCGATATCCTTTGATTGAAGGCAAACTCCTTTTGGCAGGGTCATCCTCAGTATAAAAGGATTTTATTTCTTCTCTAACTGCTTCCAGTTCAAGAGGAAATTGAACACCTGCATGAGGTAAAAGCTTGTGCATTGGAATAGAAGAGAGTGGAACTGGTTTTGGTATATTGACAAGAGCTAAAGGTTTTGAAGATGTTGGGGATGGTGAAGTGACATCATATTTAGGAATTAGCCTTCTCCTCTTTATTTGAGGAGGGACTAATGATGTTTTGGATGGAAAGGTGGTTGTAGTGGCAGTGGTTTGTGATAGACTAACAGTTGTTGAAACAACTGGTGTTCCAACTACTGTTGTCTTTACAGCAGAAGTTATAACAACTGCTGTCTTCTGCCTTTTGACAGGAGGTGATTGTGATTTTGGTGGTGATGGAGGTAAAGCATTGGATGTAGTGTGTGTTGAAGTGGTGTGTGTTGAAGTGGGAACAGATGTTGAAACTACTGAAGTACCAACAGCAGCTGATACACTAGGAGTTACAACAGCTGTTTTAGGTGGTGGTTTTTTAGCAGACTTTGAACGTCTGACCGGAATGGATTTGGGTAGCCTTACTTTTCTAGTAGGCTTCTTCTTTTCATCAATGAGATTTTCATCATCTCTTGACCTTGAAGTACCCTGATCTGGATAATCCACCCTGGCTTTCTTTTTGGCCTCTCTATCCCTTTTTACACATGCAAGTGCTTCTGCAAGTGCATTTGTGGTCACATCAATTTTCTTACTCCCATCTGGCAAAGGAATCTGTTTGGTCATATTGGAATTTTCTAGTGCGAGGTAGAGACCATCTGTTATTCCTTTCCTTCTCCATTCCTGAATTTTCTCCCCCTTTTTGGCATTATCTTCGGGGAGTTGTTCAATGAAGAACACTGGTGGAGGAGCAGTGCAAGTGGAGTGCAAGATCTGAGTTTTGAGAGCCTTTAGATCAGCCTGAGTGTCTTTGTACCTAGACTCCATAGCATTTCTCAATTGTTGAACATGTTTTTCATGTTGCTGATCTGCTATTTGTGCTTGATGATGGAGAAAAGGTTGAAATAGATTCCAGAGCTCATTTGTAGCAGGTGTCTGTTGGAGAACAGGTGCTTGAGGTGGAACAGCGGTGGATTGTACCTTTTGTACTTGTAACAACTGTTGTAGCATATCTTTGAGTTCTGCAACAGAGTTATCAAGTTTTTCAACACGAGCCGTCAATTTCTGGTACTTTAAACCATCACCCAATTTAATGGGATCATCTGATTTCCCACTAACAGTGGTTTTATCAGTGGTAGAAGTAGGGAGTTTACTCCAAACCTTAACCACTGATGCCCCTTTTTCTTGGTACTGGGGTCTTCTTCCTTCAACACTTGACAACCTTTTGATGTTGCTAGTAGGATAAATAAATCCACTGGTGGTTGGCAGAGGTGCTATAAAAGGAATTTCCTCCAAGGAAGTCTTATTGATGTAACCACTGTCCAACTGAAGACCAGTGGGTTCAACAGTTGTAGTGGCTGCTTCACTTGGATTACCACAAAGAGTTACTTGTAACTCAATGGGTGTAACCTCCTCAGGTTGTGTTGGTGGGTTAGCAATGAATGATACAGCAGGCTCAGTCATTTGTGGAGGTATATTCTCATTGACAGGTGATTGAGAAGGACTGAGTAATGCCTGGTTCAAATCAATTGCATCCAACAGTAATTGTGTTTTTGGTGGAATTGAGGATGTGATGGTAGGTGTAGAAATCAGATTTGCTCCGGGCATTGAGCTGTGGATGATAGAGACGAGTGTATCCAGAGCATCATGATGTGGTGGCCCTTTGTGTACAACCTGTTCTTTTTGTGAAGAAGTAGGAGGAGTTATGGTTATGGGTTGAGATATCTGTACCAACTGCTTTGAGGAAGAAGGAGCAGTGGTTTCTTGTGACATTTGTGTTGTCACAGGCATTAACTCTGGTATCTCATCCTCCAGAGTTGCCATTTTGATTGGTTTGGGGGTTTTTTGATTTTTCTTTTTGTAAAGCTTTTTGGGTTTTGTAGGTGTGGGTTTCAAAACAGTTGGTCTGCTGCTTTGATCACCTAGAGCAGTAGGCTCAGCAGCAGATACCTGAGGAGCAGTGGTTGCTGCTAAATTCTGCTCAGGTACCCCTGCTTGTGTTTTGCAAGGTGCTAACATTCGTGAAAAAGTTTCAGATGTTAGGCAGTTTATTGCAGTTATTTCACCTTGGTTTATTAAAGCTAAATCATCCTTACTGAATTTCTTTTGAAAATAATAGCTTAAAAACCTTGGGAATAGTAAGAATGATTTGCTTTCAACATTATTAACCAAATCTTTAAAGATTTCCCGAGAATAATTATAATTTTCTTCTTGAAGAATTGCATATCCCAGATTTTGAATCTTTATAGGGATCTCATTAAAAGAAGTGGTTTTGTTTGAAACACATAGGAGGAGGGTATGAAATAGAAATCTTGGTGCAGGAGAAAATAACCTTTTTCTAAGGTTAGTTTCTTCATCATTGTGGCTTCATACCCTCTTTCAATGAAGTCAATGTGCAACTCGTTTTTAGTGAAGGAAGTTTTACCTGCCTGGTCATCGAGTTGAAAGACTTCGGAGATGGATTGTGGTGTAATGTGGACAGCTTTACCTTTTATGGAAGATTGGATTGCAGTTGCAATGTCTCCTTATTTTTCAAGGGTTGCATTCTTCCAAAATTCCCTTTGGGTCGCCAAGTAGATGGGTGCGTCGGCGGTGAGCAAAGTTTTGTACTTTGATATTGCCATGATGGTGATAATGGAATCGAAAACATCTGTGGTTCCTGGTTTTGTGAGAAGACCCAGGAGATTGTGAGATTTTTTGAATGGAATTTCAGTGGTAGTTGCCTTTTGAGAGGCTGTTTTCGATGATTTTGATGAGGGTTTTGCAGAGAGCTTCGATTTTGTCATTTTTGAAACGAAACGATCGAAGAAATTTGTGAGAAATGAGAAGAAAAACTGCTTTGAGAAGAGAATTTTTAAGAATTCAATTCGACAGTAAAACCCTGTTTTGATGGTGAGTGGGGATGTTATAGGAAAGAGAATGAATGCTGACGTGGCAGCCGTTACAAAAGGTCTGACTGCTATGTACTGCCCACGTGACAACCACTGGTGAAAATGAAGGACAGTACTTTTGGTGAAAGCAACTGATGAAAGCAGTGGAAAGGGGGCAGTGGATGATTTTCACTATCAGTGGATAGCATATCAGTAGATAAGACACTGCTTTTGAACAACAGTGGTTATCAAGGAATGAGAGAACAGAGGTTGCCTTTCAGCAGTGGGCAGACTTTTTGAAGTAGAGCAGACTTTTGAACAATCAGTGGTTATGGCAGACTTTTAAGGATTTTAATGAAATTTTCATTTTTAAGCTATTTTTAAGGATGGATTTTTGATTTTCTGAAAACATTTTGTTGCTTTTATTCATAGAAAAACAAGATGTTGCTTGTTATTCCATGTTTAGCATCCCAATCCTAGAGACCAAGCTTTCAAAAGTGGCTGTATCAAGTGCTTTTGTGAGCACATCTGCCAGCTGGTCTTTAGTTAGGACATGATGCAGAGAAATCAAACCTTTTTCATAGCAATCCCTCACAAAGTGATGTCTGATGTCGATGTGCTTTGTGCTTTGTGGTAGAATGGGAAACTGGATTTTTGATGATATTTTTTGCTGCCTGGCTCTCCAACATGAGTGGTGTCTTTAAGGCAGTGATACCAAAATCCAGTAACTGATTTTGAAGCCACAGGAGTTGGGCTGTACAGCTTGCAGCAGCAATGTATTCAGCCTCAGCAGTGGATGTTGAAACTGCTGCTTGCTTTTTGCTTTGCCAAGAGACTAAGCAATCACCTAGAAACTGGCACCCTCCTGAAGTGGACTTCCTTATGGTGTGACATCCAGCAAAGTCACTGTCTGAAAAACCTGTAAGCTTGATATTCCCATTAGCTGGATACCAGATACCAAGTGTGGGAGCACCTTTTATGTATCTGAGAATCCTTTTTACAGCAATGAGATTTGATTTTCTGGGAGCTGATTGACTTCTTGCACAGATACATGTTGCAAACATGATGTCTGGTCTGGATGCAGTTAGGTACAATAAGGACCCAATCATGCTTCTATAGAGTGTTTGGTCAATCAGCTCATCCTTTTCATCAGACATGACCAGCTTATTTGTGGCCATGGGTGTGCTGCATGGTTTACAATCATTCATATCAAATTTGGTTAAAAGTTCTTTAGCATATTTGCTTTGATGAATGAAAGTTCCATGTTGCAACTGCTGTACTTGGAGACCAAGAAAGCATTGCAACTCACCCATTGCACTCATTTCAAACTCAGCTGTCATGAGTTCTCTAAACTCTTCACACATTTTGGTACATGTGCTTCCAAAAATAATGTCATCCACATAAATTTGGACAATCATTAAATCTTTCCCTCTCCATTTAAGAAACAGTGTTTTATCAATGGTACCTCTTTTGAAACCATTTGAGAGTAGAAAGTTGGAAAGAGTTTCATACCAGGCTCTAGGTGCTTGTTTCAGGCCATACAAGGCTTTGTTTAGCCTGTAGACATGATCAGGATAAAATGGATCCTCAAAGCCTGGAGGTTGACATACATATACCTCTTCTTGCAATGTACCATAGAGGAAAGCACTTTTGATATCCATCTGAAACACCTTTATGTTGTGGTTGACAGCAAAGGCCAGGAACAGTCTGATAGCTTCCAATCTTGCAACAGGGGCGAATGTTTCATCATAATCAATCCCCTCTTCCTGTCTGTAACCTTGAACCACAAGCCTGGCTTTGTTCTTGACAACAATGCCCCTTTCATCTGTTTTGTTCTTGAAGACCCACTTTGTGCCAATGGGACTAACCTCTTTTGGCAGTGGTACAAGCTCCCATACTTGTTGTCTCTTAAACTGTTGGAGCTCCTCTTGCATGGCTTCTACCCAGCTGTTGTCTTTTAGTGCCTCTTGGTACTTGACTGGCTGTTGAAGTGATAGAAAACCAGCAAAAAGACAAATGTTTTGGGTTTGGCTTCTTGTGAGCACCCCTTCATTGATGTTGCCAATGATTTGATCAGGTGGATGAGATCTCAAGAAGATTAAATCTCCTTGGTATGGTATGGTGGCATTTGTTGGTGAAAGCTACAAATGTGTATCATCTGAGCTAACCACTGCTGATGACTTTGATGACCCAGCAGTGGCTTCAAAAGGTGGTGGAACGGGTGGTAATGTAGTGGACCACTGCTGACTTTTATCCACTGTTTGAGGACTTTTGTCAGCAGTGTTTGAGGATGTGGAAGCAGTGGTGAATGGGCTACTTTGGTCAACAACTGTTGATGTAGCAGTGGTTGAGCTCTGACAGATGTTTTGAACAACTGATGCTTTTCCCATTTGTGGCAGACCTTTGAGGGATGATGACTTCATACCCATAGTCTGGTGTTGTATCCTCTGATGGACCTGCACTGTTAGTCTTGATAGTAGTATTTTCAAAAGTGAATTTTTCAAGATCAAACAGTTCAGCAGGATTTGCTGGGATTTTCATTGATGAAAGTTCATTGAACTTTACATCCAAAGTCTCCTCCACTACCTTGGTCCGTGCATTGAACACTTTGTAGGCCTTGGCAGTGGTTGAGTATCCCAGAAAATAACCACAATCAATTTTGGCTGCAAATTTTGAAATGGAATCTTTTAAATTCAAAATAAAGCATGGGCAGCCAAATACCTTAAAGTATGAGATTAGTGGTTTGATTTTATACAGAATTTCATAGGCAGTCTTTTTGTGCCTGGGGTTTATTAAAACTCTGTTCTGGACATAGCAAGCAGTGTTTACTGCCTCTGCCCAGAAAGTTAATGGCAAACCTGAATCTGCAAGCATGGTTCTGGCAGCCTCAATCAAAGTTCTGTTCTTTCTTTCAACAACCCCATTTTGCTCTGGTGTTCTAGGGATGCTGTACTGCCTTACAATCCCTTTCTTCACACAGAAGGCATCCAACTCCCTATTTTTAAATTCTGTGCTATTGTCACTCCTAAAGCTTTTCACTGGAAGGTCAAATTGCTTTTCAACCTGTGTCACAAAGTCTTGTAAAATGCCTGCAGTTTCATCTTTAGAGTGCAAAAAGAAAGTCCATGTAAACCTAGAAAAGTCATCAACTATAACCAGACAATATCTTTTCTTTTTAAGGCTCATGACTTGAACTGGGCCAAACAAATCCATGTGTAGCATTTGCAAACACTGGGTTGTTCTGGACTCTTCAATGGACTTGTAAGAACTTTTATGCTGTTTTCCTTTTAAACAGGAAATGCAATGTTCAGGACATGAAGACAATTTTTGTGGTAGGCCTCTCACCAAACCATTTTTTGAAATTTCTGTTATTGTCTTAAGATTTGTGTGCCCCAGTCTTTTGTGCCAAAGTTCTGTCTCTTTGTTAGAGGCAGCTGAGAACAGACAGGCATCAGCTCTGGGACACTCTTTTGACATGTCAACAACATAAACATTGCCACTTCTTTGAGCAACAAGTTTAGTTTGACCATTTCTGATTATTGCTTCAATCTTTTTGACCATTTCTGGTCCAACAATCCTACAACAATCTTTTGTGAAGAATGACCCAAACCCTTTGTCACTCATTTGAGATACACTCAGAAGGTTGAATTTTAGATTGTCTATTAGATTGACATTTTCAAATTTTACATTGCCAGATTGCACTGTTCCAGACCCCAAAACCTTCCCTTTACTATTATTTCCAAAGGATATATCACCCCCCACCATGGATTTTAAAGTCTTTGAGGAGGGCTTTACATCCTGTCATGTGCCTGGAGCCTCCACTATCTACATACCAAAGACTATCAAAGCATGCAGAAGCTCCCTGCACATGAAGTAAAAGGATAAGTTCATTAAGGACTCCAAAGCCAACAGGGCTTTGGATGGAGTCTCAACAATGTCTGGTATGGATGCTGTGTGATGGACAGTGGTTAAGTCAGGGGTTTGGACAGTTTTAGTACTGTTCCTTGCTAACCACTGTTGAGGGTCTTGCCCAATCACCTGCTGGTAACCGAAAGGATGCCTATTCACTCTGGGTTTAGAGGGCTTTTTGTAGACCTCATAAACGTGTGGAATCCTTTGGTAAGACTGTTTTTCTTTGCCTTTTCTGAACTGATTGGCAGGAGGTGCATCAGTAACCTGAACATCTCTTTTAACAGATGTTTGGTTCAGCTGTTTTGTGGCAGCTGTTTGAACTGGCACAAACAGTGGTTGTTTCTTTGTGAATTTGACAGATGGTGATGCTGATGGACTCAAGGATGTTTTAGCAAGGTACTCATTCTTTTTGATGTCAAAGTTTTTGAGATACACACATGCTTGAGTTTTGTGGTTTGTTTTACCACAAACAATGCAGCTTTCAGCCGAAACTATGACACTTGTTTTGTTTATATCATAAGCTTTTAAGTGGAAACAGTCTTTTTTAGATGGTTCCTTTTCTCACAAATTCACAAAACAAGTTATCGATTTTTTCTTTCTTCTTCCTTTTTTCAGACTCCTTTGCAGCAGAGGTTTTAACCACTGCTGGGATGTCCTTAAGAGGAATGACTTTAGCTTTTGGAGCTTTAACACCTTCAGTTGATGTAAAGTCCATTGGCTTGAAATTTTCAAGAATATCACACTCATCAGACCATTTTGGTTTAAATTGATGATTTTCAATCTCCTCAAAAGCAGAGGGGCCCATTGGTCTGTCAAGTGTGATTTTGTTACCAAGTTTGTCAGTGATTTTCACTTCTTGGCCATTCTTATTTGTGGCTCAGCAGTTACATCAGTGGTTGAGACAGATTTTTCAAAAGCAGTGTTTTCATCATCATGTTTTCTATAACCAACCCCAAATTTCACATTGCTTTTTACTTGTTTCTCAAGCATAACCTCATACCCTTTGCATGATTCCACCCATTTCTCACATGTGATCTGGGTGGATTCTAACTCCTTTTTGCAAACTTGGTATTTTTCTACCATAGTTTGGAGTTGGGTTTTGGTTATGCTTTGCTCTTCTTTCATGCTGCTAATCTCTTTCTCTTTTTCAGCCAATTTGTTTTTAAGTTCTTTTAAAGATCTTTCAAATTTGACTTCATCAGTTAAGATTTTGTTCCTAAGGTTTTCATTCACCTCTTTGATGTTAGCAAAGCAATAATGCAATTGTCTGAACATAGTTTTTCTAGAACTTGAGATGATACCTTGGCAGCAGCCATCATTGCACAATCACACAGAGTATTCTCTTCATCACCAGCTCTCTCTTCTTTTTCACCTGCCTTTTCTTCTTTCTTATCTTCTTCGGACCGTAGATCTGTCAGTGGTTCAATCAGGGTACCTGAACTTTCTTCCAACAGTACTTCATTAGCCACAGCAGTAACCACTGCTTCAATCACCTCATCCACTGTTTTAGAGACCAGCTGTTTCTCTTCAGATTCAACACCCTCCTGTATTGACTCTAATGCCATCAAACAAAATTCATCATGAGAAGAAACATTAGAAGCATAGAGTGCAAATTTTTCATCACTGAGGTCTTCAGGCATACTGCTCCAGTCAACAAACTCTTGAGTAAAGAAACTTTGTTGATCTGGTTGTGTTGCTACTGGAGCAGTGGTTTGTGGTGCAGGTTGCACTTGTGCCTGGGGAGCAGGGGTTTGAACATATTGAATCTATGGAGCAGCTGTTTGGACATAATGCACTGGCACAGGAGCAACAGCATAGTGAGCAGTGTTCACATGTGCTGCTGGGGCATATTGGGCATAGTGCATAGTGTTTTGATTTTGAGGTCTAGGATTTGAACTAGGGTGAGTGATTATGGGACCAGTTGTTTGACTCCTATACTCTCTAGCAAAATGTCCTAACCTGTTACACTTATAGCACTTGATTTTCGATTTATCCAACCCAACCCTTAGATTCCCATGCAACCCTGGGAATTTTCGCCCTGTTCTTTTATAAAACTTGCTAGTTCTAACACTTAGCAAGGCCAGTTGATGCAAGATGTCCATTTCCTCTAGATCAGTGGGGTCAAAATGCTGTAAATCATTTAGTTCAAAGCTTAAATTGTCTGACATCTGGTTTTCATTTGCAGTGAATGCATAACCTGTAGAGTGAGGATCAGGGTTGTTAAAATTTGCACCAGCAGTTATGTCAATGAGGTGATCATAATCCTGATCCTTACCACTACCACCAGATTCTTCTTGACCCAGAAGAGCAGTGTTACCGAATGAATAATCATCAACGGTTTTCCCTGACTCTTGTAACTTCCTTTTCTGGTTCAACTCCCTTTCGTAGGTCAGGAGTCGACCATGGAGTTGGGTCAAGGTCAGATCCTTGAACTCAGGTGAATTTCGGGTGACAAACGCTATTGTGTCCCATTTATCTGGCAATGACCGGAGGAACCTGCTGTTTTGAGTTGAGTTTGTAAAAGTGGTTTTAACAAGCCTCAGTTCACTGATGAGACAACTGAACCGCTCAAATTGTTGCGTCAGTGATTCACCTTTAACATGACAAAATGTTTCATACTGTTGGTTCAGGATTTCCCTATTGTTTTCTATGACCTCTTCGGTACCTCCAAACTGTTCCTTAAGCGCATCCCACAACTCTTTGGCATTGTCACAATGTAACAATCCAGCATATATTTCGTTGGGCAGCGCTGATGCTATGATACTAAATGCTTTAGCATCTAGTTCAAACTTTTGATAATCCGTTTCAGTATAATTTTCAACAAGTTTTGGAACTTGTTTTTTAGCATCTTCAGCGCTTGGCACTGTAGGAACATGAGGACCAAAGATGACAGACTTCCAACAACCTGTGCTTTGTTGAGCGAGGATGTGACCCATCCTCCTCTGCCAGATGTTGTACTCATTTCTTTTTAGCATAGGTGGTTTAAAGTGAGAACCAATGTTGTTTTTATCGTCCTGAGATTGTGACGTCATTCTTGTTGTTTTACAGGTACTGAGAAATCAACTTTAGTGGTGATTAATCCTTACTCTGTTTTTCAACGATGAACAAACGATCAGTATCAACTGTTTTGAGCTGAACTATTTACGTCAAAATGATTGTTAAATCAAATTTGACTGTCCAAGCTCTGATACCAATTGTTGGATCTGAGTTTCTTTTTGATTGTATTTTGTGTTTGAAGTTAAGATGAAAATGGATGAGTTGTGTAGCGGAATTAAAATGAAAACAAACTTTGCATACAATCAAATGAGAGTAATACTTTAATCAAACATCTTTTACACAATGAACCGAATGATTGGATTTAATTTCAACAACAATTACAAAGATAGATGTATGAATGCAAACTCACCCTCAGCCCGAGCTCAGTAGTTTGTTCGTGCAAAGAAGACGAATGATGTAAAGAGCTAATAGAACAGTACAAAGTACTGAACTATTTATAGGCACTTGCAAACTACTGAGCATCTTTGTTGACGTCACCATGAAAGTGACATCTAACCTCCTAACAAACTCTAACCTCTGATCTATAGACACTGCTTGTGTTAACTACTGCTAATACATTCTATTACAAAACAGACTTTAGAACAGCTGCTGCAACCTTCTACTGCTGTGAACCCAGCAGCACTTGTCCGGATCAGCAGTGCTTGACTCAAGGCAGTAGATTGAATCAGCAGGACTTTAGTCTTCCATCAGATCTTTAGTTGAGCAGCAGTTATGAGTCAGCAGTTTGGTAAGATCAGCAAATAGGAGGTCATCAGTAGTTGTAATCACTTTCAAGGGGAGAGATTTGTATATCAGCATCTGCTTATTCAGAATCCACTGTTCTGATCCAGTTTTGGCTTTAATTATCTGTTCCTCTGATAGGGTTCAATCCCAACACGAATATATCTCAGAGCCCTATTGCGAGCTTCGTCCAGATTCCTGCAGAGATTCATTACAAGATCTTGGTAAAATTGGGAATCTTTTTGCAACCCCATCTTGAAAGCCTGCACAGCTGTTGCAACATCAAGATGCGGGATATCTAAGGATTCCCGACTAAATTTATTCACATAATCCCTCAAGGATTCCTGGGGTCCTTGAGTTATCCTGTAAAGATCACTGGTTAGTTTCTCAAAACTTCGACTGCAAGAAAATTGACTATTAAATAAATTAACCAAATGAGCAAATGAAGTAATTGAGTGAGGAGGAATGTTTAAGAGCCAATTTAAGGCTGATCCTGTTAAGGTAGAACCAAAACCCTTGCATAGGCATGCTTCCTTGAGATCTGGAGGAATAAGGTTAATTTCCATCCTTTCCCTATACTGGGCAATATGCTCCTCAGGATCCGTGGTTCCATCATAGAGCTTCATGTTGGGGGTCTGAAATCTTTTTGGGATTTCAGCATCACAAATAGGATCCGCAAACCGGGATATCCTGTGACTATCCTGGGATACTTCTGGAATTGGCTGGACCACCCCAGGCCCACTGGATATCATGTCCTTTAGCTTCTGAAGCTCCCTTAATAATGCTGATGTCACACCTGTATCCTGCAAAGATCCAACACCATTAGTGGCAAGAGTATTATTATTATTAGATACATTACCGATCTGAGGATTTTGGCCATATCCTGAGCTTCTCACAGTTGACATTCTAACTGAAGAGGGTATCTCAGGAGCATGATTCTGGGGATGGCTAGGCATGATATTTCCCCGATTATCCTTAGTATAAACTGCAGAACTGAAGTTCAAAGCCCTGGGTTGTAAGGGAGTGACAGTATCTTCAGCAGGCCTACTCGTGCCGGATTTCAAGAGTTGTATCTCTGTCATCAGCATTTGATTAGTTTCCTGCTGCTGCCTCATCTGTGCCTGTACACTACCAAACAGAGTTAGAATTTCTTCATTAGAGGCCAAAACAGGATCGGATCCCTGAATATTGCGAGCGGGAATAACATCCCGAGCCACATGAATTTCGGTTCCTTGAGAAGAAGCTTGTGATCTCGGAGGAGGTGGTGGAAGCACCGAACCAATTGATGCAGAGGTTGTAGCAGATACGGTGGAAGAGCTCATGTTTGATCTCGAGGCCATTGTAAATAGTGTAGTAAAAAGTTTTGAAAATAGAAAGCCAAGTAGCGATTTTGCAGAAGCTTTTAGTAGAAATAGCACCACTTGCCCCACGGTGGGCGCCAAATTGTTTTGGTCAAAAATTACCGAAGCAATTAAGTGATCAAATTAGTTAAGTGAGGCAGTGTGCTAGAAATGTGTGTTGAAAATATGCTAGTTAAGTTATTTGCAAAAATAGTTTCAGGATATAGAGCTATATTTATGATCAAACAATGAGCAAAAAATGTAAAGGGTGACACAGGATGTACGAGGAAAGCCCTTGATCAATCTAGATCGTCGGCGCTGTAACACCCCGTGTTACCGAAAGTCAAAGTCAAAGTCATAGATTGAAGTCAAAGGAAGAAAAGATCGTTGATTTCGATCTGTCACTCCTTGATCAGCTACTGTTTTGACTTCTTTGACTGTAGGTAGTCTATTCTATGTTTACGTTAGTTGTATTATGTGGAGTAATTGATTACAATCAAATTAATCGAAGTTTATTTATCGATACGAACCGCTTTACGACTGTGAATAATAGGGAGTAACAATGCGATAAAGTCAATTAATCAGTAATCGAACTAATCTAATCACCATCGAACTCGAGACTCGAATTACGCAAATTTTGGTGTTAATATACGTGTGTGTGCGCCTTATGTGTTACTTGTGCGTGACTACTTTATGATGTGTGGTAATCAATCGAAACTCAATCAAACTCAATCGAAATCGAATCATGACAATTGGTGGAGAAGAGACAGCGCGAGATATAGAAGATTGTATGTTAGATATAGTGGTTGGGATTAAAAGTAATTTGAATAGGAAACTCTATCGTACTCGCATCGTCCTAAATCGAAATATCAAGAATCGTCGCATCGAACACTCGAATCGTGCAGCTGATCGATCAGGCTACCAGCCGATCGAATAGCCAGCCGATCGGACTGCTATCCGATCGGACAGGCTGTCCGATCGAGCTGCCTGGCCGATCGGCCAGCCCTTTCCTCATTCGGCATCCTATAAATACCCCTGTCATTGTGATCCTTTCTACTTTTGGAAACCTCTGACCGACCAGCTCATGCTCCCCTCTTTTTCTCAAGATTCCTCTTGATTGTGGTAAGATTTCGTCCTAAATTTTGTACTTTCTTGATCTACACGCACTCCTACACCTTTCTATCTTTCAAATCTTGATTTCTAACCATGAAATCAACAAGATTCAAGTGTTCTAGGATGATGTCATCATGGTGTTCTTGAAGAACTTCATGTTTTCGCTTCAATCCACCAAGAATCACTTGGATCTAGCCGATTTCCACATAAACAAACAAAGATCTTTCATAGATCTAAACATTTACACGGTGAAAAGGACTGAAAGATGGTTTCCAACTTTCTTTCAACTCTTTTACACTCAACGCCTTCAAAACCGATAGAAACGGAGTTTGTGCCGACTTACAAATCACTCCGGTGGTTGCATGGCTCAAGATCCGGAATCTATCCATGAGGTTAACCGATTTCGAGTTAAACGTTAAACTCTGTTCCGAACAGTTCACCAGCCGGATATGGGTGGTTCCTATCCGATCAGGAGAAACAAGTAAGAACGAGGGTTCTATGGTTCGACTCGTTGTCAAAACAGCTCGATATAACGACAAAACAATCAGAACAGCCAAGTGTTAGACGAACAGGCTGATCAGGTCAGGATGCTGACCGATCGGACTGCTTTCCGAACGGACAGCCAGTCGATCGGACAATCAGCCGATCGATTGGCCAGCCGATCGGCTAATACATGGCCCCACGCTTAATCAATTTGTTTGGAAGACTAGTATTGAACGAACAGCTGTTCGATCGGACTACCGTCCGATCGGATTACTCTTCGGATCACGAGATACTATACTTCAACCCTTAGTCGATTTTCAACATGTTCAATGCACTAGGAGTGCCACCCGATCGAACAGCCGTCCGATCAGATGACACCCTGCTGAGAACTTGTCTTGTTAAAAGTACCTAACCGATCGGGCTGCCGGCCGATCGACCAACCGTTCGATCGACCAACCGTCCGATCGACCAACCTGAAAGGTAAAGATACTTCAATGTTTTCAAATGCTACAACAAAAACTTCAAAAGTCAAACCATCATACACAAACATATCCTTCTCAAAGGAAGAAACAATCCACTCGAACAGCCATCCGATCGGCCTACCGACCGACCGAACAGCTGTCCGAACGGACTGCCAACCGAACGGTCAACCGTCCGATCGGACTACCGTCCGATCGACCAGCTGTCCGACCCTCCAACACTTGTTTTCCGTTTTACGCGTTGCTTACCGCTATGCTATCAAACTATCCAGGCTAACCCTACTCTCAAGCGCTCCCTTCAATCCATCAATCGTTGTGAGTATACTCGAACCCTTTTTGCTTTAGCACTTTTGGGTGTTACATACGTTACTTATTCTAAATCACAATCGAACACACTACTCAATTACTTTAAACGCTATCCGTTATCGCATGTATTACGTGACTAAATGAATGCTTGTTGTTATGTTTACACGTGGAATGCTGTCTACCTGCCTTAACGACGATAGTACTATAGTTTGGACTCAGCACCCGTTCACACGGGGGTTGTTAAGGACAATTACTTGCATGGATTACGGTGGTAATCATGTATTGCGAACTGCCTCGGGCAGTTAACCCGCAGTTATTGGTATCGATAGACCCATGTCGATAATTAACATGCTTCGTTTTCCTCTGTGTACGTGCTGGTTATGCGTAAACTATTTCGAACTCTATTATACTATTATCAAACTTGTATGCTCACCTTTATATTTTATGTATTGACTTTATTTTAACGTATGTGACAGGTGTTTAAGATGCTTATCTGCTAGGAAGGCGAAGCTAGAATAAAAGTCTAGAGCATAGTTGTCTGTAGATCTTGCAGCCTGAGTCTCTACACATAGATAAACAATATTTATATTTAAATTTGAGTTGTCGGAACAGAATATTTTCCTGGATCTTATCTGTAATAATTTGTTTGCTATTTGAGGTACGGTATGGGACGAATTATATAAATTAAATAGTAATGATAATTGTTATGAAAACTTATGGACAATCTGTTTCGCTCAATGCCATGCCCCGATGATTCCGCCATCAGTTGGGGTGTGACAGTTGCGGGCTCAGAATCGAAGCACGTAAAAATCGAGAAATAGATTGTCTGCGGCTATTAGACATTGCCTGCTGCCTTGTTCTTCTATTACTTCAAATATCAGGATACAGTGCAGGATATGATGCAGATCAACTAGGTGTTACAATGAGATTTGAGTACAAGTGTTTGTGTATAGTGATTGCTAGTAGCTAGAGAGCAAAGTGTGCGAAAGAGTGTATGTAAGACCCTTGTTAAAAGGACAGGATTTAATAATAATTTACATGAATTTCATACTAAATCTGAGTTTACAAAAGTTTTCATGTTTGTAGGCCAACATATTCATGATACATACAAAACAAGTTTTAAAGTAATACCTACTAATCAACTACCGACTAGTTTAAACATTCAAAACGTGGTTAACAAATCATTTACAACATAATCATTGTCTAGACAAAGTTAAGTTTAACGCGGAAGCTTCAAAAATTAGTGTTCGGTTCTTGAAAGCATGCGGAATGTCCACACTTTTACCTAGAGTCAAAACCACTTAGAAAGTTAGTATTGACATGATTATAATGCATATAAACAAGTTCTAGTATCAAATCATCGAAATAAAAATAAAATTTCAGCTTTGCTCCTGTCGCGTGTCGCGACAGGTCTTCGCGTGGCGCGGGAGGCCCCGCGTGTCACGCCAGGTTCTTAGGCTTCCCCCGCGTGGCGCGGGGGAGTACGTTTTCCAGCAGGTCCAGCAACTGGACCTGCATTATTCCCAGCTTCGAAAATTCATAAAATTCCAACTTTAAATCCTCATAACTTTTTACTCGCTAGTCCGTTTTAACCGATTCTTTTACCTATGAGTCTGTAATAAAATTACGGATCTAACCATGTAAATTTCACATCACGGAAACCGAGTTACCGGGGATTCATTTCCAATTTCCTTATTTCGATTATCCGACTCATTAACAGTAGTTGCATTATACCACGTTTCAGTTTTTTGTTACTCTTAGGCATGGTTACCTAATTCCCCGGGCTTATAACCTTGGCGTAATTGCGCCATTCATGGCTTTGTGTTCCCTTAGAACTAAAAGCTCGTTTCCTCGGAATTCAACATTCCGTTTTAAACGACCTTTGCAACATACTTCTTATTTTTTGATCCAATATCCCGGATTCACAACTTAAAGTATCATAGCTAGATTCATAAGCGTAGTGCAATCCAACACTTAACAACTTATGAAACTTTCAAGTCGCTACTTTCATGATTCTTTTTATGGCATCAATTCGACCCGTTTGACTATCTAGTGAAAACCATCACTTTATTAACAAGTCAAACCCAATTCCAAATCTTTATTTTGACCTGTTTGATGGTCGAGTGAACTTCACCACTTTAAAGACACGTCAAACGCATCTATTACACTACAACTTCATTTATACACTAAACCCAAACATTTATGCATAATTTAACGAGACTATAGTCACGTACCTTTAAAGCACACCTTTTCCACGCGTATCCCCTCCGGCGTGTCCGCTTGACGTTCCTGATTCCTTGCCTAAAGAGTTCAATTCATAACAAGTTTAGAACTCTTTCATAAGCTTTAACGCATTATTTTCTATCATAGTCAAATCTGCGTTTTCACCCAACTTTTAACATTTTAACCCTCATTTAGGCGTTTTATCAGACACCTAACGGTTCAGATTTCTACATGATCAAAACCAAGTTCATGACTTGAAATTATCACCCAAATTGACTTCAATTAAGCAAATACACACATATTTCAACAACAATATTTCAGAGATTATCTCATATATTCAGTTTACACTAAAACAAGAGTCTTAATCTTAGTGTTTATCAAGTTCTACTAACTTATTAATCTCTCACTATGGTGATTATGAACCTTACAACATCATGCAAGATTTTGACAAGAAATCACCTAGGGTTTGTCCCTAAACCTTATATCACTTCCAATTTCATATTTGCAACACATAATCAAGCTCGACACTCGATTTCTATCACATGCAAGGAATTCGGGTTGAATCAAAACAACCTAATTTGACATACCTTATGATCCCCTTGACGAGGTGATCACGAATCTATGTTCAGATTTCGATTTTAACTTGGTTTGAGCTTTCAATTTGAGAGTTTGGTGAATGTTAGGGTTTCGAGAATGGGGGTCGCCCTTCTCCTGCTTCTGATCGAACTAGACACCTGGTTTTTGTTTTATGTAATTAACTTTCAGATTTAACAACATAGGCCCCTCAACTTTCATTTGGTTTATAATTTAGGCTTTTTAATTCATTCGTGTGTTACTACAAGACTCCTAACTAATTGGGTTATTTATCCAAGTTAGCTTATTCTTGTTTATTTTACACTTTATAATTCTAATATAAAGTTTTACATTTTCGGGGTGTTACAGTGTATGTGACTTAATCTGATCTAATCAATCTATTTATAGTAAAAAGAAAGCAACCAATTATCCTATTATTTTGGGATCCGACGAATATTCCACATATGAACGTTGTAGTCCACATCTTCCGGCTTCAACGTCTTTTATCTAACTGGTTTGCCCGAGTCTCAAGGAGAAGAAGTCCACTTGAACATTGGAGACTTATACCCTTCAATCTGCACGTGGTTAAATCAATTATTACCAGGATATCGCATCAGGATGTTACCAATATCCTGATCCCGTATCCTGATCTCAAATAAACAATCAAAAGCTGAATATTAGTCAGGATATATGTTCAGAAAATGGCCCATAACAGGGTCCGCCAATGGTTATCTGTGATGAAGATAGTCGTTGGAGAAGATGACCGGAGTTGCAGGTTTCCGGCGATGGTTATCGGACAAGAAGAAGAAGATGATGGTTGTGTTTCGACGTGGAGGTTACGGAAGTAATGAACTTCACGTGAAAACAGTGACTCGAAACCACAAATCGAAACCGTGAAGGTGCGTTGGACTGTGGAGGTTGTGACTCGAATACGTCGGACTCGGAACTGTGGTTGCAACTGTGGAGGTTGCGACTCAAAAACTTACAAGTCGAAACCTTGATGAGTCGAGACCTTTGGACTTGTAGACAACTGGAGGTGGCAGTGGTGGTTGTGGTGGTGAATGGCGGTGGCAGTGGTGGCAGGGAGTAATATCACAGAGTGAACAAAACATAGTGGGTAATATGAAAGGGCATTATAGTCATTTCAAGTTATAGTCAACAGATCAGTCAACAAATTTGAAGCCGGGGGGTAAGGTTGCGACATAACAGTAAACGTTAGGGGGTAAAATTGCAATTATTTCGTTAGGGGGCATAAGGGTGCCAATCACCCTAAACCCCAGGGGGTAAAATTGTTGTTTACTCTTTATTTTTATATTTTTAAATAAAAAAATTGTTTTCCACTCTCCATATGAGGAGCACCTCTAATGTTTAAGTACAAAATAAAAAGTTCTGAGAAAAGTTGACATGAAATGAATTATTGCCTAGAAAAAAGGTATATCACTCCCCGGAGTACTTCTTCCACCTTTATCCTTCCTCTCTAATTTCCCAATCAAATAAAACTCGTATCTTTTATTTTCTCTTTGTAAAATTTGAATTCTCTTATAATCTTTCGATTTTATAATCAAACAAAAAACTGTCAAGAGTTTTTTTTTTTTTTGAATTTTAACATAATATCTTGATCTTCGTAATTATAATCATACAAAAAATTGTTTAAGAGTTTTTTCTTTTTAATTTGAATTTTAACATAATATCTTGATCTTCATAATTTAAATTATTTATTTTCTAAAACTCATCTATCTTCCCTCTAATTTATTTTAACTTACTTTCACTTTCGCTTACATATAATCTCAACTAATTAATTTGTATCTCTCTATATCTCCCTTTCTTTTTGTCTTTTCTTCGTACTCTTAATATTTTAAGAGTCATCAACTTTAGATTTAATGTACACTAGTGTACCCATAAAACCGGAAAAAAGCGAAGGGGACGGGAGTCAAACCCGACTCCTTTGGCTTCAAAGAGGTTACTTGAACTAAGTGAGCTGTGATACATGATTGTAACAGAATACGGCTCGTTTTGTATTAATACCAACCCTAAACTTTTAATCAAATAAAAAAAATTGGAACATGGGTATCCAACAGCCAACAGGCAAAAGCATAATTCGCGCACAGGTGGACCACTCCACCACTCATTCCGTTTGTAATCAAGCAAAGTCATATTAAATTTAAACCCAACCCGTAACCCAAGAACAACCACCATCTTCTTCGCCCATCACCCCTACACCACCCAGACATCACCCAAACCCGACCCGCCTCTAGATAACGTATAACAAGACCTTAAATAACAAATTACAAACTTATGTTTGAACTATTTTACTTTAATAGTTCACCCAAACCCGGCTCCTTTGGAGCTTGCTGGTTGCTGCTTGGGGAAGTGTAGTGGTCGTCTTAACCCGTGTGTTAGGTTCTTTAATAACAAATTACGAGCTTATGTTTGAACTATTTTACTTATGCTTCCGCTATTTACGTAAACTGTTGCTTTGAACATAAAAACTTTTGGACTTAAAACTATGGTTCTCGCTAATCATTTGGTTAATGAACTATATTATTATTATTACTATCTTAATTGTTCAGTATGATTTGTGGCTGGATCCTGGTCAGTCACACGCCTCGCGGTAGTACTCCGCATGTGGAATTTGAGGGTGTGACAGAATAACAATCGGATCCCGCCTCTACATAACTTAATATAATTTCCCGCCCAAATTTACACCACAACATGCCAAATGTCCCAAATCATTTTCATTTATTATATTATATAGATACAGATGTGTGACATTTTAATTATGACATGTTTATTTATGAAACTTTAATAGTGTCATAAGCTTTGAACAATCATCATGCCTCGTATTATTTCGCTGTAGGTTGGGGGGTGACAATGACCTTTTTAATGGAACTAGAGTCGGACCATAGGAACCCTTTAAAGGTCGTTTCCAACCCATCCACAACAGGAGCCGGAGTTTTATATAGAGAAAAATAATATCGGCAAACTTTTGAGAAGTGATTTGATTAAGGTGACTCTACCTCCAATCGAAAGAGTAAGAGCCTTCTAAGAAGAGTGTCATGATTTAAACCCTTCTAAAAGAGACCTACAATTATTAATCCTTTTCATATTTGCCCCTACTGTGAACCCAAATAACTAAAAGGCGTCTTCCCCGTGTTACAGCCCAAAACCATAGCCAAATCGAAAACCCCACTCTCTTCCACCCCAAACCCATATAAAGGTGGATTTTTGTAAACTTCATTAATTTCAATTTACCCAAATTAAAAACACAATTACATATATAAATTTCACTAATCGCGTATTTAGCCAGGCTAAAAGCACAGTTAGATATATAAATTACACATAACGACAAAAATACCCTTTTTAGGTTGATAATTTTGAAATAACCCAACGTAATCATTGCACACATTTCGACTCATTGATACAACAATTTCTATAAACACTTATCCATGGAATACACGATCCGGATTCCAAATTTCATCCACCCCAAGAGCCTACCATCCAATCGTCACCATAAAACAATGTGGATGGTCTCTGAATCTCAACCAATCCATTCTTTCGAATGATAATCATAAGGTTTCCACCATTGATTTGGGATGCAAAGAAGCATCAAACATCTAATGATAATCACATAGGTTTTCGCCATTGATTCGGGATGCAAAGAACCGTTGGACCAACACACACTAGCTACTAGATGACGAAGGCAGACGAATGTCAGTGAATTATCGAGTGATTTGTATCATAGCTTTGTGTACATTAATACATTATGTCGAAGTTCTAATCCCTCACATCATAATGTACGAGGGTTGTTTAGTAATTAGTTAATAGTTAGTTTAGATTATATTTAAAGGTGGTTACAAAGTTCGGGGACTAAAGGTGTCAAGAACTGAAGATTATAACCTACATATCAAAGGATGCGATGTATCAGATGGTCATGTCGATTACAAACAGGCGCAACACACAAGGCATGGTCATGTTAATTAGGAGGCATGATCATGTTGATTGGAAGGCATGGTCACGTCTATTGGGAAGCATGGGCACGTCTATTCAACAAGGAGTCACTACTATTCAGAAAGTGCGGCAATACATCAGAGACAAAGGGACGCGGCTTTTCACAGGAGACACACCTCTTCATTATTCAATCACATCCACAAGTTCAAGAGTCACAACCGTTCGTGAAAGGACACGTCTCTACAATCTCACCTGTTCGTTTAGTATAAATAGGGTTTGTATGTTTCATTTGTAATCATTAGAATCACTTATATTATCACAATCATATGTAATATCAATTTTTTTTAGATGTCAATATCCTTTTTTTATTTCAATTGTACATTTCATTCCAATCATCAGGGCAAATTACATAAGGATAGCAGGTAGATGAGCAACAAACTGCGCCGCTATCCCTTTTTGAATAGAAAACCCTAATCTACTAAAAACAAAGCCCCGCCCCCGAGGGGTCGAAAAGTTGCTATGGACCACACGCTGAACTCTAGACAAGAACCGAACTGCCTCCGGCGCCAAGGAGTCGAACGTGTCAAACGCCAGGGGGACAAAGGCATGTTGATTATCCTCACAAGCTTTCGCGTGCTTTTCCACCTTCTTTGACTCTGCTTTCAGTACGACTTAACTCCAAACAATGTTCATCAAGGGTTCCGACCAACAGTGGTATCAGTGCGCATTTTTTAAGTCTGGGAAGAAGAAGAAGAAGAAACCGATTGGAACATCATAACCAGGTTCTCTCGAATTTATTTTTTTAGGTTTTGTATTCGTTTCAAAATTGAATTGCAGTTTGATTAATTGATTGATTTCAATAAAAAATTTGTTCGTTTAAATCCGTTTTTTTTGAAATCAATCTCGGATCAAATCTGTTTTTCAAAAGATCATAAAGTATGATTTAGAAAGGAACGAAATTCAAAACCAATAGCAAGTTAGAAATTCGAGAAAATCCTGTGTGGTACGAAATCTTGTGTGGTACGAAATGCTGTGTGTTACAAAATCTTGTGTGGTACAAAATCCTTCCTGGTGGAAATCCTTCGTGGTGCAAGAACCTTAGTGGTGACAAGACCTGTGTGGCAAAGCAAGAAAGAAAGACCTGTGTGGCAAAATCAAGAGCTGTGTGGCAAATCAAGAGCTGTGTGGCAAATCAAGACCTGTGTGGCAAAGAATGTGTGGCAAATCAAGACCTGTGTGGCAAAGAAGACCTGTGTGGCAATCAAAAAAACCTGTGTGGTGCAAGCAAGAAGAAAGATTGAAGTAAAGTAAGGAAGATAGGAAAGAAAAAGTCTAAGAAAGCAAATCAGAAAGGAAGTATGTCTGGAAGAGACGACGAAGAAAACACGTCAATGTCAATTCGCGAGCAAGGAAATATATCCCTTCAATGCCCAAAGTTGACCGAATCGAATTACACTCAGTGGGCAATCCTGATGGAAACGATCTTAAAGGCGTCTTTGGGATACGGTTGTTTCAACGGAAGGGGTAGATGAGAAGAAGGCACATACAACGAAAGCAATGATCTTCCAAACGTTACCGATAGATATTCTAATGCAAGTTGCGCAATATGAGAGTGCAAAGGAAGTTTGGGATGCAATCAAAGTTTGATATCTTGGAGCCGATATGGTTCAGAAAGTGCGTCTGCAAACTTTGAGAAGTGAATTAGAAGCCTTAAAGATGGGAGAAAATGAAACAATTAGTAGTTTTGCAAGCAAGTTGGGTGGTATAAAATCCAAGTTTAAAAGCCTCGGTACCACCATTAAAGATAACAAGATTGTGAGAAAATTACTTATCTCTGTTCCGAAAAAGTTTCTACCGATTGTGGCATCCATCGAGCAGTATTTAGAAATAGATAAAATGACGTTTGAAGAAGGAGTGGGTAGGATTACAGTATTTGAAGAACGCCTCAAGAGCTAAAACGATCCGGAGAACACTAATTTGTTAATGGAAAGTTCCGACAATCATTCCGGAAATTGGCATCATGGAAAAGGACGTGACGATCAAAATCATGGTAGAGGATGTGGAGGAAGTTCGTTTAGAGGAGGAAGAGGACGTGGACGAAATATAGATCGAGGAAATAAAGACAAGAGCGAGTTAAAGTGTTATGAATGCGATGAATTCAGTCACTTCGCATACGAGTGTAGCAAGCGAAAAGATGAAGAAAAAGAGAAGGACGAAGAGGCACATCTTGCGTTGGAAGAAAAACCAATGCTACTGCAAGTCAAGCAAGTTGAAGTCCTACAACAACTCAAGGATGTTCGTGATTAGGGGGTGAATGAAGTTCTAATCCCTCACATCCTAAAGTACGAGGGTTGTTTAGTAATTAGTTAATAGTTAGTTTAGATTATATTTAAAGGAGGTTAAAAAGTTCGGGGACTAAAGGTGTCAAGAACTGAAGATTATAACCTACATATCAAAGGAAGCGATGTATCAGATGGTCATGTCAATTACAAACAGACGCAACACACAAGGCATGGTCATGTTAATTAGAGGCGTGATCATGTTGATTGGAAGGCATGGTCACGTCTTTTGGGAAGCATGGGCACGTCTATTCAACAAGGAGTCACGACTATTCTTCAGAAAGGGCGGCAATACATTAGAGACAAAGGGATACGTCTCTACAATCGCACCTGTTCGTTTAGTATAAATAGGGTTTGTATGTTTCATTTGTAATCATCAGAATCACTTGTATTATCACCCACATTAACAACCAATCACCCCCTCTCTCTCTCTCCTCTCTCTCAATCGGTGAGTACACACCGCTCCCCCACCCCGCTTCCCCTCCCCGAATTGATGGCGGCGGTGTTCCCGCTCGGGGACTTCACTCCCCGCTCCCCTCCCCGAGAAGTGCCCCGCTCACCCTTATATGATTCCCAAACAGTTGATGTACTTTTAGCTGTGTGTGTTGATTAAATCAATATTTGATTTTGCAGGAACTGAGTGCAAATGTTAAATTTAAGTAAACCTATAACAAAACATTAAACAGAAAACGGGAAAACATAAAACTAATTCCCGATGTTCTTCTCCTTTCCAAGCTCAACTAACATCGTTAGCAAAGCTTCACACATCTCAGAAGCATCGGCCCCTATTTGATTCTTTTTCCATGAAGAATAGACCATCCATGCATGATCAAGTTTTTGGTCGGGTCGAACCACAACCGAGCCAGGGACCTCAGCATCTCGACACGTGACTAACCCATCACTCTTCTCACCATACCGGAGTTGCAGATGGAGAGCCGACACAGCCATTGCAGCAGACACAGGAACCACAACAGGCACTTGATGCTTCACAATGGGTCCTACCTCGAAGTCAGACTCGTGGGACCCAAGTCCCAGGAAGGAAATCTTAGGAAGCTCCACGTGTGCTATGTGGGACATCATTGATATGACCCCAGGTCCCACATTTGCTTCTGAACGAAACGAGATCAGTGGGATTCCTTTTGGAAGCTTATGTTGGCTCAGGAACTGCTTTCTTTTCTCGTATGTTAGATCCTCAAGAGACCTTATGTCACCCTATGTACAAATAACATTTTTATGAAGATAGTAGGTGTTAGAAAGGGTAAGAAAAGTAATACCGTGTTCACACATTAAAATAACATCGTATGATTCACATCTGAAGCGCGATCAGTTTGACGCTAGAAAGTAAAAAATGACATTTACCTTGATGATCTTGCAGACTATCAGCTTCATGATCCTCCGAGTTTCTTTATCAGCAAGCTGGCCTTCACGCATCACATCTGAGGCAATTGGAGTTCCACCATAAGGACTTTGCACCAGCGCCAATCCCGCAACTTTGTCTTTCAAATCACACCAATAAAGTGATAAAGCAGCAGCAGCATCCACCCCACCCTTGCTGTGACCAAGCAACATCACACGTTTTCCTGAACCCCAATACAGCTCTTCAATATATTGCTTCAGTACCAATGAATTGTACTCCACTGATGCCTTGTTCACAACAACCAACAAAAATTTACAAATAATGACCTCCCGGAAAAAAATCAATACACAAAAAAAGACTTTATTTTTGGACTGGAGTCCAAGAAATCTTGGTGAAAGACTATAACGACGTCATAATCTAAACATAAACATAACGTTCATGAGGTTTAGTTTAAAATCAAGGAAATGTTACCTTATATTATTCTTTATGAAATCACAAACAAGATCATAATCTAATCTTCAAGGAAATGTTACCTTGTATTATTCTTTCTTGATCTTTAGGATGGAAATCAAGAAATGATTCCTCATTTTTTTTATTGAAAAACATGAAATCTTGGTGGAAGTCGAAAACACGTCATAAATCGTATTAAAACATAAAGCATAAACTTTTGATATTCAGGCAAGAAAATGATACAATATTTTTGGATTGAATGTAAAGATATCATGGTTAAATTTTAGACGTCATAAAACTAAGAAAAACATATAAACTTTCTTGATTTTCAGGTTGAAATTAAGAAATGATACGTTATTTTATTTTTCGATTGCAAATCAAGAAGACTAGGTGTGATCGTAAACACCATTATAATTTAGACAATAAGCATATCTTTAACATTTTAAGTAGAAAATCAGGAAATGATACCTCACTGTGTATTTTTGCTATATGGCAAGCTAAGCCCATTTTTGAAAAGAACCTTTTGGTGCTAACGAAGTATAACGGACCATGGTTGCTAAATAATCCTGATAACAATGACACCAATTTTGCGTTTAAGCATACAGAACGTACGGTAATTAGTAAAACAAGCAAATACAACTAAGGATTTCTTACCCGGAATTAGTAAATAAACGTATGATCCAGGTAGTTTGTGCTCTCCATTCCTTGGAAACAAAAAGGAAAATTGTTTCAGAAACCATAACTTATCACTCTATTGTATATTTGTACGATTGCTGGTACCTTATTGCATTTAGATGTTCTAAAAATCTGGCAGAACCGTCTTTGACTGGGTCCATGTTAGGATCCCGTTGCATCCATCCAATATCATTGGAGGAACCGTGAAAGGTAATCTGTACTCGAGATAGAAAGCTGAAAATTTTCCAGAAATGAATGGGGACAAATATAGCATAAGTAATGTTAACTTTAAAAGATCAATGGAACTTTCTAATCATGTTGGAAGGAGAAAACCAGTTAATATACCTTTTCATGTGAATTTGTGCATGTTTAGCACACTGAGAAGAGATATGGTAGGGAGCCAACGCTAGAACCAAAGTGGATTTTACAAATAATCTAGTGAGTTCCAAACTGCAATTGTACAAAAGAACTGCAAATAATCATCAATTTGTATGAAACAATAGTAACTAATCCAAACAGCAACTGAAAGATTGTGAAATAGTAAGACTTTAATAATGCCGGACATAAATTAAATATGCATCCTACAAATAAGTTCACCAGAATAGACATGTTGAAAGTAAAATCTTCTTAGAAATGGTTCAAGAAGATGGCTAATTAACCGATCCTATCATGGTTTTTGGCTGTCGATCATCTAACATGAAGTTTCTCTAGGTCTTTGGCATAGTGGGCCACAATGGCTCACATGAGCCTGTCTTTAAAGGTGTCAATTGTGACCCTTTATCTATAAATGAGTTGATTTTGTTTTGGTTTTATGTTTAACATGTTATGGTAAACGATATAACTTAAAGAAATATTGGTCAAATGGGTTGAAAGTAATCTCAAGTTTATTCAAATGCATAAAACCTTTGGAATGAAATGTTGAGAAATTTAAGATCGTTCGGTAAAAATAACTTTTTGCAATCTATGTAACACATGAAGTTTTAGTGTTTGCAGGCTGGTCCAACCAGACTCCTATTCACCTTTATTGTAAATTAGTCTCTCTGACCTATGACCCAACCTGTCTAACACTCCCACAATGCCAGTGGTTGGCTTTGTTCAACTTTTTTATAAACATGTATATATATAACTTCACCTTCTAAGTTGATACCAAGAAAAAAGACAACGAGAATATCGTAAATACCCTTTTAGAATGAAGTGGATACTGCCATAAAAGAACTTCTTTTCTATCATTTCACATCTCGAATAAACAGTCGAATGATCTTCAAGACTTGAAGTGTCTCTTTTATGTATATCAAGAGTCGTACCAAGATTCTTGGAAATTGAAGAACAAGAAACAAACTTCCGGTTGGAAGATCCCGGATCTTGATAGGAAGAAACAACCACAAAATCTTGTGAGAATCTAGTAACATCTCTGTAGACAAGATCCTCTATGGTAACATCAAACATAAACAAAAAATAGAGTTATTCAAATAGTATACCAATAGCAGAATATAATAAAATGCACTTGAATATGTCCAACTTACTCACCGAAAAAATGTATGAACCGGTTACTTATGTAAGAAGTCAGTGCCAGAAGACGGGAAAAAACATCATCAAACAATGCTTGCGGCGCAAATGGGCTAATAATACCCAAACCACTATTGTAATCCTGATCAAGACACCTATATGAGATTTGATAAAGAAAGGGGAAACAATGGTTTTTATCTGAAACTATGAATGTGAAGTTAAATTAAGCTATACATATACTTGTACTCACTATTGATTGACTATGTCGGATTCCTCCATGGATATACAAGTCTCCCATTACAAACAATCCTAAAGAATTTGCAGCCACCAAATCAACTGATTATATAATAGTCAGAAAATCCGAATCATATACATACTCACTAGAAACTGATTATATGCGATTTGAAATCGAATAACAACCAAGCCTTTTGGTATGTAATTCAAGCAGATCTATCAAAGCTATAGTTTCAAAGATTCAAAGTAAAGTAACTCATACAACAATCATCTTGATTAGATCGAAATTAAGCCAAAAACATATCCATATGAACCAATTAATGAAATGATAAAAACAAGATTTTCTTTTCAATATCTTTCTAGAGCATTTGGCAGCAAGATTCAACAACAAATCAAATGATCAAACACATTAACCTGAAGAAAAGAGCTTACAAGATCCTGTAGAACTGTATCCTAAATCAAATGAAGGGAGACTTGATCTGCAGAAACGAATACAGATTCACTTTCAGATTCATAAGAACCCATTTATATATAACTAAACAAAAGAGCAAATTAAATGCAACCGCATCATCCGCATGAACTTTCCCAAAATGACTAAAGCATTAAACAAAGCTATCAATATATTAAATGAATCATTGATGCGAACCGGATGAAAGAAAAGTGCATCGATTTGAAACGGAGTGGCGCATAGAAACTGATCCAAAAAGCTGATCGTTATCCGATGGGGGTTATATTGGCCCACCTGAAGACCCAAATCACACGCAAGAAAACATGTGGGGTTTAAAAAATATGAAATTTTGAAACAAATATTATGAAGCTGAATTTTACAAGAAGATGGAATCCATAGATTTTTGAGTTGTAACCCTCTAAATTATATATAGTCAAGATTAGGTTATTTTTTGAAACTTTTCAAAAGTTTGAACATTTGAAATTACCCTACACTAATGAAAGAACAAAGATTGCTTGAAACTGAATGCATGTTTGTTATTATAAATCTGACAAAAGTGAAGAGGAACAGATTTTGTTGGAAAGGAAAGTAAAGAGAGAAAACAAAAACTGATAACACGTGTAAAGATGTTGATGTAGTTAGCGGACGTGTGTTTTGGGGAAGGAGATTTAAAGATTGAAAAACGGATGTTGTTGAGTTAAAAGTAGTATGACACGTGGCAAATTGAGTCTTCACTTCTTTCTTTTTCTTTGGGGAAGGAGATTTAAAGATTAAAAAACGGTGAAGCTTGAAAATTTTCACCGAAGTCATCGGGCCTAAAACTATATACCTAATTTTTTTTTATAAAATCGGGGGTCGAAAACGTATATAACTAAAAAAATTTATACAAAACGTACACAAATAACACTACTGAGCGAAAAGTTCAGAGGATCCCCCTAGCCCCTTCAATGCTTCGCCCCTCATCATGGTTGACCGAGCAGAACCAAATTAAGGGATTAGTTGTAGCCCGTCTCGAATATAAAAGCAAGTCAACTTGGTTTTTTACCTAGCCAAGTTGAAAACTAAGCTCAAACTTAACTCAGTTTGAACTCGAGTCATCATAACTCAATTTGGTTAGACTCAGTTTAATGGGAAAAAAAAAAAAGAAATATACAAATGTGGTTATGCTGATGGAACCAACAAAAAAGCAAGTCATAGTTGGCTAGAGGTGGATATAGGGTAGACAATGGAGGTATGGGACATGTTTTAGTAAAACAAGTTTCATACTCAATTCCAAAACCGTATCTCATGCCGCTCTCATACAAATTGAGTACCCAGTTCTTAATACTCATCGGGTACGTCGGTTTTCAGTATACACGTATATGCTCTTACTTAGTTAAAAAACACATTTTGGAATGCACATTACAGGAAAGCTCCATCTTATATTCCCGTAAATAACTGACTTAAAAATATTAAATACACGTCTACATTTTTAACACTTCTATAGTTTGGCTTGTTACAAGTTTCTATTGACTTCTATCATTACTATTACTATTACTATTACTACTATGTTTATTATTACTATTATTACTATTATTATTATTATTATACTTGTTGTTGTTGTTGTTGTTGTTGTTGTTGTTGTTGTTGTTGTTGTTGTTGTTGTTGTTGTTGTTGTTGTTGTTGTTGTTGTTGTTGTTGTTGTTGTTGTTGTTGTTGTTGTTGTTGTTGTTGTTGTTGTTGTTGTTGTTGTTGTTGTTGTTGTTGTTGTTGTTGTTGTTGTTGTTGTTGTTGTTGTTGTTGTTGTTGTTGTTGTTGTTGTTGTTGTTGTTGTTGTTGTTGTTGTTGTTGTTGTTGTTGTTGTTGTTGTTGTTGTTGTTGTTGTTGTTGTTGTTGTTGTTGTTGTTGTTGTTGTTGTTGTTGTTGTTGTTGTTGTTGTTGTTGTTGTTGTTGTTGTTGTTGTTGTTGTTGTTGTTGTTGTTGTTGTTGTTGTTGTTGTTGTTGTTGTTGTTGTTGTTGTTGTTGTTGTTGTTGTTGTTGTTGTTGTTGTTGTTGTTGTTGTTGTTGTTGTTGTTGTTGTTGTTGTTGTTGTTGTTGTTGTTGTTGTTGTTGTTGTTGTTGTTGTTGTTGTTGTTGTTGTTGTTGTTGTTGTTGTTGTTGTTGTTGTTGTTGTTGTTGTTGTTGTTGTTGTTGTTGTTGTTGTTGTTGTTGTTGTTGTTGTTGTTGTTGTTGTTGTTGTTGTTGTTGTTGTTGTTGTTGTTGTTGTTGTTGTTGTTGGCTATAAAGTCCATTTTTCCTACAAAGTGTAAAAAGTCATAAAACACCATAAAGCAAACCGTAAAACACACTCAAAACTCACAAATAACAAAGTGAAGATTATTAGAACGCCATATTGGTGGGTTTTGTATTTTGTTTTGGATCATAAGACTTTAATTATCGAATTACTAACATTAGTGTGTTTTATGTTGATTTTCATGTTGTGTTTTATATTCATAGTTTAACGAGGGTGTGTTTGAAGTTTTTATGCATTGTTAAGGTTTTGATATTGTATTTTAGTGATTTTTACTCTATTATTTGTGAGGTTTGAGTTTGTTTTATGTCTGAAATTATGGTGTTTTATGAGTTTGTACACTTTGTAGGAAAAATAGAATTTGTAGCCAAACTCCACCCATTATTATTATTATTATTATTATTATTATTATTATTATTATTATTATTATTATTATATATTTTTAAATATTTTATGCATTAATATATTAGGCTAAACTAGGTGAATATTCCAGCAATTATCACCTAATCTATCTTGTAGGACCGGTTTTGACTCCGAAACGATTGCGAAACGAACGTATAACGTGCGGAATCCGTACACGAACGCGACCTAAACACACATGACGTAATATAATCTGTGATTCTATTGATCAGATCTGAAAACGTACAAGAACCTGAATCACAATGTCACTTTCTCTCTCTAGTTTCTCTCTCTAGCTCCTATCTTCTCCAAAGCTCTAAAGTGACCAAAGTTGCAAAAGTTCTAAATGAAAACCCTAAGTTCTCTATTTATAGGCCAAGGGGCAATAAGGAATCTTTCCTTATTTACAATAATGCCACCTTACCTTTTAGTAACAAGATATTACACTATAATCACTAAAGTTCTTATGTTTCTGCTACGGACGGAATTGACGGAGGCGATAGACATTACTGCACTAACAGACTCCCCCTTGGATATTGCCGCAGTCAATCTCGTAGCGTCTTGTCTTTCTCTTTGAGTCTTATTGAAGCTTTAACACGTCTTCATCAACGTAGACTCTCTTTTATTTGAACAGAATCCCCGTGGATCTGTATTCAGCTTCAGCTCCCCCTTTCGGTAAACTCTTCAGGCTCCCCCTTTCGTGAAGCTTCCGTGCTTTTGGGATCAACACCTGGCTTTCCAGTTACAAGCTCTTCCAGGAACGATACCTGGCTCTTTGCACGCTTCCGTTTGCGTTGAGCTCGTCTTAAGACTCCCCCTTAGACTCGGCTTTCGGGATCGTAGTCTGGTATACCATCTGCAATTCTCAAACATTTATAAGTAACAACGTTTTAAACATTCCAGAAATCGTAATCTGGCACTATTCAACTCTCTAAATCACTCCCCCCTATCAACAATCTTTACAGATTTGGCAGTGTTAAATAATCCAACTCCCTCACAGTTAATCTTCCAAGTCCAAACTAATGACCTTGGAGATATCACAAACTGTTTTTGAAATTTTTTATTTTAATTCAAGTATCAAATTAATGAACTTGTTTTATTTTCAGAAACACAATCAGCTTACTTAGATTTTGAAACTCAGCAACTCAGACATCGATTTATCGAAAATAAAGCAGAAATCAAAATCGTTTTGTATTTCCTGGAAATATAAAGCAGTAAAGAAATATATACAAACAAATTTACAGACAATATTTTTGCTTGAGTATGCGTCAGAGGATCATATCAGTTTTTTGACAAGTCACAAGTACCGTTGAGCTTAGTAACACATTAAGAATTAAACAATTCACTTAGATTGTCGATATACTGATCCACTTAAACTTTCATACAAATTTCAACTGATTCAGGATACGAATTAGATGTTTTAAGAACTTAAACTCATTCATGTGTCCCACCTCTTGAATATACTCCCGTATCCAGATCCCAATATTCAGTCTTACAGGTGAGTATATGTCACACCCCAATATTCCACGTGTTACCGGTGGGCCCGGCGGGGAGTATCGTGACGTAGTTGATATCATCATTGTCAACACATACAATAATATAGCACAGCGGAAGGCTGGTAAATAAACTATTACAAACCATGCTGTCTGTCGATGTTCGAGTACAAGAATAATACAGACTGGAATGTAATAAGATCCACAGGCGGATTATAAAGTACAAAGAAACAAAAAACTACAGACTCCGGGTATCTCTGGGATTTGCAAGATCCTCTGCAACACCCTATAGCTCCAGCCTATTTCGATAAGTACCTGTCAATTCAATCTTTAGGAAAATACGTCAGTATACACTGGTAAATACAATTTAACTGACTCGTTTTGAAAACATTTAAGAAAATTGATTTAGGTGCACAAAGCACAAATCATTTATAACTTGGGACAATCTTTATTAAGGTCTTGTATACCGCTTTACTTATTTGTCATACAAGTGGGGCCGGTTTGGAAGCCGGACATGATTAACTGACTCACCACTTATAGAACCCACAGAGGAGTTATCCCCAACTTGTGGGTAATTTAATATTTAGCATTTGCATCTGTCAGGTGCATGCCTGCACCCCGTGCATAGGTCGTGGCCATTAATAATTTAAATGAGCCGAGGATATCCAGGACACGGTCGTTAACCCCCAAATGTTTATGTTATCAAATAATACAGATTAAAACGGGTCATGCGGATTTATTAAATCACAATCCGACAAAATAATCCCATACCCGACCAAGCGGTATTAATATACCGTATCCCAAGCCCGTATAGGGAAAATAAGTTAAAAGTATTTACCTGATGTAGCAGTAAATTCCTAAGTTTCTTGAAAGGCACTTTTTACCGGAAGCTATAAATCTGTATAGAAGGTTTAGTTTATCTATTAGGATGCTAACGGGTCGTTATTTAAGTCAAAGACTTAGACCGGCTAGCTAGAAGGAACCTTACGGACCTAAACGGTAAATTAAGCGGAGACCGGGATAGAATGTGATTTAGACCCGACAAGCTTGGGTACTTGTATAATATGGGTAAACTAAACACATTCTGGAAAATGAGGTTTAAATGACAAAGTTAAGCCCGTTTCGGCTATTTTACGTAAACTAGTCACGTAAGCCGTTCCGAACACGTAAATGCGTAACGGGTAACTGAACAAGCTATAAACAGGTCTTAATCATTATTATGCTCAAAATATGTTAAGATATCAGTAGCATATTAACTTTTATGCCCAAAAAGCAATTTAAACCAAAATAAATCCCATAAGGGCATTTCGGTAATTTTGATGCTCATAAAAGAGTTTATTTATAAAACTGAGTTCCGGGTCTGATTAGATTAATAAAAACATGAACCTTAATGTGTTACATCAGTAGGATACTTAATATATGAAGAATATACCCTTTATTTCTAACTATGCACCGTAAGGGCGTTTTGGTAATTTTATATAGGCTTAAAAAGGGTTAAAATAGACTTCTAAGTTTTAAAACTTTAGTTTACTATAATATTATGTAAATTTACTTAAAACATCAGTAGGTTATGAGTTTTAAAGGATAACTATAGTTTTGACCCATACTAGGTGCTAAAAACGCCTAAAATGCGATTTAAAGGGCTAATATGGTAAAAATAAGAAATCTGATATTTTGGTCAGTTTATAAGGTTCAAAATATTATATTTATCATTTGGAATCAGTAGCAAAAAGTTTGACATCAAAATGTTTAGTAAAACTCAATTTATGCATGAAAAGGGTAAAACCGGTAATTACCGAACTTTGGCTATAATCCTATGTTATGCTCAGCCTAAAAATAATTAAAAATCTTCAAAAATTCCAAAATATTATTTAACATCAGTAGGTTAAGAAGTTTGGTGTCAAAATCGGGTTTAGATAGGCCTTATGCTAAATACGCCTTCTAATTACTAAAAAGTCCCTTAATTACGCTATTGAGCATAACTCCCAATCTAGACTTCAAACTGATGTCAAATTTTCGTGACATGTCTAAATATCAGTAGCAAAGGTTTTAGTTCATTCACATTGCTAAAAATCTTGGTTTTATGTAAAAAGGGTGTTTTAGGCATTAATGAGCATAATTACGATCAAGAGCATAAATTACAAACGATTAGGCACCATGCATTATAACTTCAGAGAGTTATACTACAATGTAATGTGGTCCTAATGGAAGCTTAAAACATGGAAGAATTAAGCTTGAACAGGTCAGAACTGAAAGTCAAAGCAAAAGTCAAGCTTTTGTGACTTTCGGTTATAATCTGCCCTTAGACTATTAATTGTCGGATTAGGACTGATAAAACATGATTATATAATAGTTACCAAGTCATTAGAATGTTAAATTATAATTTAGAACCTTTGGTTTATTAATTTTAATCAAATATGTAATTTTAGTCCAGTTTGACTTTTTGTCAAACTACTTTGACCCGACATTTAATCAGTCAAACGAGATAATTAGGAGACACCCTTTCAGGGGTTAATCACCTATACTAATGTGGTTTCATAACCACTTTTAATTTAATCAGTGGTTAAGCCACATGTAATTAAAACAAAAGTCAAACTAACTAAGCACTAAGTTTGACTTTTAAGTAATTAAGCTAAATTAAACAATTAAACAAGTAGTTAGAAGCTTACTAATGGTCCTAGCAATCTTTTCTACACTTCAATTCTTCTCCAAGTCCTTAGCAAGCTCCAGAGATGAGTAGAATAGCAATTGTTGCAATTGTGTGTCAAGAACACAAGAACTAGCTTTCTTATATAGTGAATGAATTGATCAAGGATTACTTCCAGGTGTTATTTGAGGCTATGAGATCATCCCAGGTGTCCAAGCTACTGAAATAAACCGACTTACAGCTCCCTAAGTCGATAAAAACTAGGTTAAGGCGGTGGAACAGGCCAAACCCGCACCTGGCATGATTTTCTGTATCTGGCAGTCTGAGGCGGGGCGCGTAAGACCGAAGGGTGGTCTTACGCGGGTCGCCTGAACCCTGGTGACTGGTAAAACAAGTTTCAAAGCTGGCAGTTTTAGTCCCTGAACGTTTAAACCCCTTTTTAACTTTATTTTTGGCAATCAAGGCCCTTGTAATTAATTTCTTGAAGCCCAAGGAGGTACAAACAAACTTTGTTAGGCTCGGGTTCTTTAAATTCCTTCATTAACACAAGTTTCATTAAGTTGACGCTTTTGGCCCAAAGTTTAGAAAACATGCTTAACGATGTCGGAATCACGTGAAATTTTTATCACTTATTCTCGGGAGTATATTTGAATATTACGAAGCCTCGGTTTCGTTAAAAGGCCACTCAGAGGTCAGAATTGACATATTGACACTTTTAACCCTTGTAATTTATAATCTTCCGATTATTTTCACAAACGGCTTCGCATACCCAATCAATCACCCATTTAAGAATACTTTCTTCATGTGTGGTTATTCAGAGGCTCAAGTTTGGCAGGTTGACACTTTTAGTCCTTCCGTTTGCATATTTTCACTTGTTGTCAACTTTAGTCCCTTAAACTCAATCTTTCACATAATCGGAGTTTAGGACACGTGTCTATGTATCATTGGACACGTTTTTACGTGGTGTTACAGTATACCACAGATGATATCTGTAAGGAGTTAGATGCGAGGGTCGTGAGAGCTCAGGTCGATACTTCCGTATACGCAGAGAGATGACGGCTTCGACTTTTCGGTGTGTCCCCTTTAGAGGATCTTTTTTACAACAGCAATGATTATCAATTTTATTGTTTCATCAATTTGCTAAGGGCGATGCTATGTTTCAAGCAATGCGGAAAGTGTTATTCGGGGACTAGGTCAGAACTTCCATTCAGCAGAAGTCCCGGAATAATACCCCAGATATCACTGAGTATAAAGACCTAGTATCTCAGAATATGGGACCTTTCAAACGAGATTTCAGGGGTTACCTATATATCCAAGTAGTGTTCCCCATGAAATAAGCAAGTTTGAATTTAGGTTTATATCCCGAAAAGTTTTCTAAATGTATAAAAACCTATCGACATATCATCAGTGAGACTGTTTAACGCTATTTAATCATTACATTTCTTTAGCATACTGTAACTGTCTACTGCTGTACTATCATTTCCTCTTTTTACGCAAAACTCAAATTTTTGAATTTTATCATGTTTTTGGCTTTTCAAATTTTCTAATGTTTTTGTATTTTCTGACAATTTTTCTCCCCCTAAAATGCAAAACCATTAAAGGAAATTTGATAACCGATGTAGATAGCTTTGTCTCGCCATCCATTTTCTGCTTCTCATGCTTTGATTGATAGTATCATGTTGTCAAATTTTGTACCCCCATGATTTACAACACATTGATTTTTACAGTTTGAAAACCGTTTTTCAATCTGGTGAAAGTAATCATGTTTGTTCAGCCGTGAGGGTTTCGGCGTATTCAATCAACACATATTTTTGAAATTTTCTATTTTTGACAAAAATTAAAAACAAACATATTTTTGGTTTTTAATTTTTCAAATTTTTAGGGTTTTAAAAATATTGTTTATTTATGTACAGATATAAACTCCCTGTTTCAACCAACACAGGGTCCAGCAGCCTCTGCTTCCTCTTCATGTGCCAGGCTGCTCCAACTTTCAATCTCACAATCTTCAGTATTCTTGAGCACCTGCACATTCAACTAATTGAATTACTTGAATAATTTAGCCCAGGTCTGTTGGACCTTAGGCATTTCAACACAATAATTTTCATTCAATGCTAGAAATTCATTGTCATTTTTCACAAAAACTTACTCAATTTTAACTTCAGCTTTCTCATCTTTTACCGAATCAACATGTTTCTTAACACTCCATGTTTGACCTTTCGGTGTACCACGTTTGTAAACATGTGAATCTTTTTGAACACTTTGGTTTTGAACAACATTTTTTGGTTTCCAAAACTCTTGGGGTTTTGTCATATCAACTGATGTTTTCCAACTTTGTGTTGTTCTGAATCTGGGTGTGTGAGTATTCCAGGTCTGTCTTGAATCAAACATGTTCGTGTTTGATTTCCAATTTTGATTCGAAGCAAACTTGTTTGTGTTGTACCTCCAAGTTTGTTTTGAATCAAATCTGGTTGACCTTTGTCTCACAAACTCAGATTTTTGTTTCTCAGAATCAATCTTCTTGTGGTCAACATCCACAGGTTTTAGATTTGGACACTTTCGTGCAAGATGTCCTTTTTGATCACATTTGAAACATGTTCTCATGGACACATCTTTGACCTGTGGTTGTGGCTTTCTCTTTTGAGCATAAAACTCATCATTAGACTGTCTCATTTTGAGTTCTTTTTCTTCAGCTAAACTGTTTCCTTGAACAAAACTCATTTTTTCCTGATAATTTGGCGTCTCATTTTTGTTTCGATTCTGTTTCTTCTTATAACCCAACCCAGCCTTCATGTTTTTCTTTTTGAAACCAGGTTTGTTATACGAACCTTTATGACTCTTACCAACAAATTTTGAAATCTCAGACTTCTCAATCTCAACCATTTTGAAAACTTTATCAACCTTTTCTGAAATCACATTCTGAATCAGGAATACAACATCTAAGAACAATTTGTCTGATCCAATCATGGTATAAATCAATCCCTTTGAATCATCATTCAAATTTTTCTCGGATTTTATGTTTTTCAGATATGCATCATGAAGATTTCCTTCATCTTCATCCTGTGATTCAGATTTACCTGTAACAATCGACTCTTCTTTCAACACACTTTCAACGACTTTACCTACCACCTCTGAATGATAAGAATCATCAGATTTGGAATAGGTTATGTCAATGTTGTCTGGTAATTGGTCTACCATGTTGAAAGCTTTTTCGACCTTTTCCTCATCATAAAATGCAAACTTTTCCGGTGGTGGAACTTGATGAAACTCTGAGCCAATGCCTTTCTTGTTTTGCTCAGGCTCAGCATCTCCCGGTTTTATATTGAAAATTCGTTCAAGCACATATGACGACACGTGGTAACTTTTTAAATTGTTGTTTTCCTATTCTAAATCAGCAATCTGTCGCTTTAACTTAGCAACATCCTCAATATAGGAGTTAACAACATCTTGTTTTATAGCATATATTCGTTTAAGCTCTTTAGTTGTTTCAGAAAGATAATTCATTCTTGATTGAGCATATTTCATTTCATCTTTCACTTTCTCATATGACTCTTTTGTTAAATGATATGCTAATTTCATAGAGTCATATTCCTTTTTCATTTCTTGACAAGCAATTTCTTTTTGAGAACACTCTTCTGTCATTTTAGAAACATTTTCTTTCAAAACTTCATTTTCTTTTTCTATCTTTTTACATTTTTCGGAAAGTTTTTCATCATTTTCTTTAAAAACTTTTTCTTTTTCTAGCATTTCTTTACATTTTTCTTTGAAAATGTTTTCAATCTTTGTGAATTCAAGATTTCTTGTTCTGAATTGCTCATCTTTTTCAGTACAAGCTCTGCACGGTTCCATGCATTTCTTGCACTGTTCAATTGGTTTTAAGACTTCAAAATCAGAATGTACCTCAGTGTTTGGCACTTCGGTGTTTTCAGCAGCTTCTGTCTGCTTCTGATTTGCATCATCTTGCTTCTCTTCAATACTGACTTCCTCACCATCATTACCAGCATCCAAATTCTCATTCTTTTCTTCTTTTCTTCTTTCTTCACCTCTTTTCAATCTGTTGTTCTTCAGTAACAGCTTCTTTCACAACTTCAACTTTAACAGCTTCTGTTTCAACCTCTTCAGTAACCTTCTTCAGATTGTTCACCATCTCTTCAACACTCTTCTTCATTCTCTCTTCATCCCTTTTTCTTAGACATGACAGCATGGCATATCTGATCTCCTTTTCAAGCCTTTTAGCATATGTGTCATCTTTCATCACATTTCGATAATATTCGGCTCTCATTGGGACACGAGAAGAACATCATCAAAAATTATGTCTTTCATTGGAACAACCGGTTCTCCTTCTCTGTTGTAGTAACATTCTCTCTTCTTATCCCATCTTCGACTGCTTACAGCATTTTCATACTCTTCCTGCATGTCGTCCATTCTGTTGTAGACCACATTTCTTTCTTTGTAAGTCTTTTCACTCAAGATCTCTTCTCGAGTTCTCTCTTTGATCTCAACTTTTTCTTTACTGATTTTAGCAGTGTCTTTGTCTTTGTTTTCATCTTTAATCTCAGCAACAAAAACAAACTTTCTTTCCTCTGTCATAGCTCTCCCATGAGCTGTTTTACGAACATTCTCTAAACGATCTTCTTCTGGACAAATATCAGACCAATCATAGCCTTCATCATCGTAAATTACAGCATAAGCTCTTGACTTTTCTTTCGGTTTATCTTCAATTAACTTTGGCTCTTCTCTGCTTCGATGGTAAATCGCCTTTCGATAATAGTCATCGTTGAAAGGACGTTCATTTCCATCAGCAACTTCAGAGTTTCTGCATTCTCTTTTGAAATGACCTTTTTGCTTGCATCTGAAGCAGGTCACTTTGGATTTGTCGAATCCAAGCTTTGTTGACGCACCTCCAAGCGATTGTTTCCCGGTAATCTCCATATACCTCTGAGCTCTTCGAATACAACTAGCTAAACACCAACGGATGTCAATGAGCTCCATCTCTTTCGGATCAATCTGGTCGTAGTCTTCTTTGGTCAATTCGGAATTTCCAATTTTGCCAGCTACAAGACCTTCATATGACTCCAGAACCGATGCAAGAAAACTCATTTGCTGCTTTGCTGCATTGATGCTCATTGCAGGAGAATTCTTCAATTTGATAGCAATGTTGCACAGAATCTCTTCAGTTTCATCAGAACTTGACTTTGAAGATGAATGATATCCAGAATGATGACTTGTCGATGTTGTTTGTGGTTCTATCATCTTCTCACCACTAAATGCTATTTTTGGTGAACCAACGCCTTTATCAGAAGGTACACTGCCTTTGTAATACAAGCCCACATTCTGTTGATGTGAAGAACCAGTAATCTTGCTTTGCTTTTGTAACTCCAGATCATGACTTTCAATCTTTTCAAACAAAGAATCAAGAGAAATTTCATCATATGAAGCATCATTTTTTAAGATAAAAACAAACGTTTGCCACTGATCTGCTCGTGGTAATGCTTCAATGACTTTATCAATAAGTTCCTCTCTTGTTTTGTCAATTTTAAAACGTTCAAGTTCGATTTTGAGGTGACAGAATCTTTCTATCATTTGTCTCACTGTCTCTCCTTTTATATTGTCAAACAGATCAAATTCTTTTTTAAGTAACGCAATTTTATTTTTTCTAATCTGTTTTCCCCCCTCAGCTTTAACTCGTAAAGCTTCCCAGACTGATTTTGAGGATCCATCATGAGTAAGCAAGGCAAATATATCATTTCTGATTGTTGTCTGGATCAAAGCAACCATTCTCTGTTCAGCAACAAACTTAGATTTATCTTCTCTGGTAAATCTCTTGAATGGTAGTTCTTCGCCTTTATCATCTTTTGGCTTTTCATACCCAAACTCCAAACAAAACCAGCTTTCATGGGCATACGCTTTCGCCAGTTAATGAAACGTTCTTTCCACCAGGTATAATCTTCAATGCTTTCCAGAGTTGGTGGCTTTGAATGAGTTCCGTAAAAGGTATCATGCTTGATGTTTTCGTTGATCGCCTTCGTGATAGTTTTTGGTGTAACATTTGCAATCTCGGACGATTCGGATGTGAACGCGTTGAAAAATGTGTTGTAAAATTCTTCAGCCATGATGCGAACTTCTTGAATTACCTTGAATATCTCGAATTACCTGAATCAACAAACAAACAAACACTTATCAGTTCAAACACTATCAAGTAACTGAAACAATATAATACTCGAACTGGTGAATATTCTTGTGCGAACTGAAGGTTGATAAACTGTGCAGACTGAAGGTTGACACACTGTGCGGATTGAACTTGATGCGAACTGAGATTTAAGTTGTCAAACCGTACGAAGTGCTAGGACCTGGATCAAATTCAAACAACCTGACAAAACCACATGACCTGGAACTGAACCACCTCTTGTGAACTGGGATCAAATTCAAACCGTGTGACACAGAATTCACTTTCAGACTACCTTGACCCTTTCAAGTGACTTCTTCAACTTGAATCGAACCGTGTGATCTTGATTGATTGGGCCACACAATAAAAATTCAACAATTAAAGTTCAAACTATGCACTTGGGCCGTAAACACTTAACACATACAAACTATGATTGGGCCGATAACATATGAGGTCACATGGGCTTACAATATGTCCGACAACAATTAAGCACACCCATTTATCATTGGAATTGGGCCGATATTTAAATGAGTATTACATACACATGCAAAGAATTAAATGGCCGACAAACTTATAACATGTATCTCATTCTATTTGACCTCAATGTTTTGATTACTTTTAGTTAAATGGACCAATTAATATCGACCACAATTGGATTTAATATCAATCACGTGAACTGAACTGACACACTTGATTTTAGCACTTGACTAATGAGCCAACAAATGCTTTTAATTGGACCGATATTTATGTTGTAAAAATATGATAGGGCCGATAACCCTTAGTGGGTCGATGCACAGATATGCTGATAGGGCCGCTTGTAATGAACGTATACTTTGTTGTTTTTTTTTATTAAAAATGGCCGATAATTTATTAATGAGCTAATCAACAATTTATGTTATTCCAATTCTAATTGGACCGAACTTTTGGAGGTGGCCGACAACACTCAATTACTTATTAATGATTGGACCAATAATCTTTGTTTGACGATTGTTCGTAGCCGACAATAATGACAGTATGTTGAGTGACAGTATGTTATGCCTTAAAAACGAAACCACCGAGATGACTGAAAAAGCGAAACCACTCGATGACTGATAAGCGGACCTAATGAGCTTTGTCACTAAAAGCGGAACTAATGAGCGGAACTACTAAAAATGTTCGAATAAGCGGACCTATTTGGACAAATAAGCGGAACTCTCAATGTTCGAATAAGCGGACCTGTAATTTTGACAGCGAATTCGAACTGAAAATCTTAGATTTCTCCTAAATGGTTAGGAATTTAGATCTGAAACTTGGTAGGGTTATAGATCAGGTGTTTACGCACAACATATCAAAAAATCAGACAATTTGGACCGTAAAAACCCGTTCAATTTGACGAAAATCAGTAAAAACGTGAAAAATATGAAAAAGATGAAGAAATAGATGAAATCCGGATCTGAAATCGATGAAATCACGAGCGGAAATGTGTGTTGGATCAGTGCAATCGAGCTCCTGCTCTGATACCACTTGTAGGACCGGTTTTGACTCCGAAACGATTGCGAAACGAACGTATAACGTGCGGAATCCGTACACGAACGCGACCTAGACACACATGACGTAATATAATCTGTGATTCTATTGATCAGATCTGAAAACGTACAAGAACCTGAATCACGATGTCACTTTCTCTCTCTAGTTTCTCTCTCTAGCTCCTATCTTCTCCAAAGCTCTAAAGTGACCAAAGTTGCAAAAGTTCTAAATGAAAACCCTAAGTTCTCTATTTATAGGCCAAGGGGCAATAAGGAATCTTTCCTTATTTACAATAATGCCACCTTAGCTTTTAGTAACAAGATATTACACTATAATCACTAAAGTTCTTCTGTTTCTGCTACGAACGGAATTGACGGAGGCGATAGACATTACTGCACTAATATATCTAACATAATCAAAGAAACCAACTTTTGGACACATACCATTCATTGGAGGTATACTCAAATCTATACTTATCTTATATTAACTAAATAAAAAATAAATTAATATTAAATCTTATCATACTTTAATAAAAAATTATTCTCAAATCTAAATTGTTAATTTAATATATTTTTAAAACAAATACGTCTCTTTCCTACTTAATCTAACCCATTAAGTAATAAGTGACACGTGCTCTCTCGCGGGCCGCGAGAGAGTTAGCTTAGGTTTACGGTGGCCACGAGCCGCCATAGATCAGGCCTATAAATTGAGGTGATCGGCTCATTTGTCTGTCGTTCAAAATTCTATTTTCTCTCTTAATTTCTAAATAGTAGAAGTTATACTCGGGCATAATACCCACTGTAAAGCGAAGTTCTGCCTCGTTGTAAGTACTATAACCATACTATTACCCTACACGATCGATCTAGGGCTCCGTAACGCATGTCAAGGTTCTGCCTGACTCCGTCGTTGGAGTTATGTCTCGTGTTACACTCAATAGATCTAGGATTCCATAATGCATGTCAAGGCTCTGCCTGACTCGGTCATTGGAATTATGTCTCGAGTTGTAAGATTAATGTGATTTGGGTTATTTTACTAACACGTGTGCATTGTTTAATTTTAATAGATAATAACCAGGAGATACACCAGGAAGCTCTAGTTTTACCTAAATCAACAATGTAAGTACATTCACTTTTTTCTCACTATTTGAGAGTACATTTTTACGAGTCAAAATGTTTTACCAAAAATATTTTCAAATACAATTACAGTGATTAAGTCTTTGTAATTCTACAAGTGCTGCCAGTATTATGGGGTATGTATACAGTACTTGATAACCTTCACAATTGGGCACGGGTATCCAATGTGTGATATGATCATAGTCACAGATCCGTGGAGTGACAGGTACTGACTGAGTAATTGTGTAGATATAAACATTGTAATCGCCCTTAATACTGTAATGTGTAAACAACTGATGCTTTACAAAATGGAATGTACTTGCCAGTATTTCTTGCTGATAAAATGTTTTTAAAACGCGTTTCAGGTAACACAATTTGAAAGCCAATAGAAGTCAACTGGAGAGCACTAAAGGCTTGGAAAAGTGGCTATAAAAGTTACCTATAAAAAGGAGTTTTTGTCTTCAATAATTAGGGTTTACCCCTATAAATGTATTGTCAAATGAACTTGGGTTTTATCCCAAAGATCTCTTATAAAAAGTTCGGTGTTTTACTCTGATAAAAATATTTCCTAACTACGGTCCTGATGTCTCATTTTCGCTGCCAAATTAATAAACACCGATACCACTGATCTGGATCTCGCGACACCCGCTCTTGGGGTAGGGGTCGGTGTCGCAACCCCCGATCCCTAATCCCCGGGAACGGGCGGCCGCGAGCCAGTTTTGGTGGTATCGTGTTATTTGTCTAAGTTGGCAGCGGAAATTTTCATCAGGACCGTAGTTAGGAAATATTTTATCAGAGTAAAATACCACATTTCCAAATCATTAAACACATGGGTAAAACCCAAGTTTTTAGTACACACAATTTCATAGGGATACACTCTATTTTATTTAAGAAAAACATCTATTTCTTTTAGGTAACTTTATTGCCACTTTTCCAAGTCTTCAGTGCTGTCCGGCTGGCTTCTATTTGGCTTTCACATATTGTTACCTGAAACGCGTTTTAAAAACATTTTGTAAGTGGGAAATACTGGTGAGTGAATCCCAGTTTAATCAAGTTTAAATAAAAACCAATTTACAGTATTGAGGGCACATCCGCAATTACATTTGTTTCCAAGATATAACAATTAACATCCGTGGTACTGTCATACTCAACTTGTGGAAATGTTACCACGCTAGTAACAAATTTTGTATACAAAACCCCAACATACCCACGATAATTGTATTCTTACAAATACTCAATAACTACTTATTATATATTTAATTAAGTGAGGTTTTGTAAAAACATTTAACAAAAAGAGGATTACTCACATTGTTGTTTTAGATTATCTGTAAGGTTTCTTGATGACAATCTATAAATTACACAAATACACGTGTGTTAGTATAATAACCCATTTTAACATTAGTAATACCCTCCCCGAGACGGCATTCCAACTATTACGTCGGGCAGAACCACGACCGCCGTTACAGAACCCTAGATCAATTGGGCAGAGTATCTAATACGTCTCCAGGGGTTATGATACTTACATCGTAGCAGAACCTCGCTATTTAGGGGGGTATTAGACCTGCGTATAAAGCCTACAATTAAGAAATTGAGATTGAGAAATGATTTTTGAACGATTTCGACTAAGATCCGAGGCCATCTATTTATAGTTGCTGAATCTGGTTCCCTCGCGGCCCGCGTAACATACGGGCAAGGCCTACGTGGCCCGCGTCAAAGCTAGTCAACGGACTAGCTTGTCCAGATCATCAGGTAGGTCCGCCACGATGAGGACACGTGTCAGCCTGGGGTGTTGCCGTGTTCTTGGTCTCACGCGGCCCGCGTTAACTAAACGGGGTCTTACGCGGCCCGCCTGAACTTAAGAAATCAAACGAAATCAGGTTTCAACCTTGAAACCGCCTGCGTAAGGTTGGGGTGGGGTCCTACGCGGCCCGCCTCAACTTAATATTTCTTGTTTTTATTTATTTTAAATGGCATAATGGATTTTAGGCTCGGTTTTCACATACGGGTATATTTTGGGACATATTGGGATATTTTAAAATATATTAGAGTGTCGGGAAAATTTACGAGGGTGTCAGTTTAGGGTTGTTATATCCTCCCCACCTTGTTTTAGAGCTCGTCCTAGAGATCTACTGGAACAAATATGGATATTTCCTTTGCATTTCTGATTCAAGCTCCCATGTATATTCAGGTCCTCTTTTAGAGTCCCACTTCACTTTGACCAGAACTAATGTCTTATGCTTGAGATTCTTAACCTTCCTGTCTTCAATCTGTAGAGGCCTTTCTACAAATTTTAACTATTCATTTACCTCTACATCCTTAAGAGGCACTATGAGTGATTCATCAGCTAGGCATTTCTTGAGATTAGATATATGAAATACATCATGTATTCCTGCCATCTCCTCTGGCAGTTGTAGCTGATAGGCTACAAGTCCTATTCTTTTAATAATCTCAAAAGGTCCAACATACCTGGGACTTAGCTTTCCCCATTTGATGAATCATACCACTCCTTTCCAAGGAGAGACTTTTAACAATACCTTATCACCTACCTGGAATTCTAACGGCTTACGTCTGTTATCAGCGTAGCTCTTCTGTCGATCACGTGCTGCTTTCAGTCGTTCCTTGACTTGAATCATCTTGTTGGTTGTTTTTTGCACTATCTTAGGTCCAGATAGTTGCTTCTCCCCAATTTCTGCCCAACAGACTGGGGTTCTGCACTTTCGTCCATAAAGTGCTTCGAATGGTGCAGCATGGATACTTGTGTGATAACTGTTATTATAAGAAAATTCTATTAAAGGTAAGTGATCGTCCCAATTACCTCCGAAATCAATTACACAAGCTCTAAGCATGTCTTCAATTGTCTGAATTGTTCTTTCGCTTTGTCCGTCCGTTTGAGGATGATAAGCTATGCTTAGATTCAACTTGGTTCCCATTGCTTTTTGGAAACTTGCCCAAAAATGAGAGGTAAAACGGCTATCCCTATCAGAAAGAATTGATAAAGGAATTCCATGTAATGAAACAATTTCATTTACATATAATTTGGCTAATTGTTCCATACTAAAAGTTTCTTTCATTGGTAAGAAATGAGTTGACTTGGTTAGTCTATCTACAATCACCCAGATTGTATCATTACCTTTTCTTGTTTTGGGTAATTTGGTAACAAAATTCATAGTTATCAATTCCCATTTCCAAACTTGCGTTTCTAGCTATTGCAGCAATCCTGAGGGTTTCTGATGTTCAGCTTTAACTTGTGAACAGGTCAAACACTTAGAAACGTAGGCTGCTATATCCTTTTTCATTCCTATCCACTTAAATCCTGGTACATTTTATCACTTCCTGGATGCATCGTATACTTAGACTTATGGGCTTCTTCTAATATATGGTGACGCAGGTTTCCTAATTTAGGTATCCACATTCTCTTTTCATGGAATCTCCAAATTCCATCTGTTCCTTGTTCTAATTCCTTAATCATACCTTTCAATTTTTCAGTATCATTCTTGATTACTGATTCTTGTGCTTCTCTTATTTGATCATTTAAATCTACTTGTAGATTTAATTTAAAAGAACGTACCCTTTTTGGCTTTTCATGATATTTTCGACTTAAATCATCTGCCACTACATTTGCTTTTCCTTCATGATATTGAATATCACAATCGTAATCACTAAGTAATTCTATCCAACGTCTTTGTCTCATATTCAACTCTTTTTGCCCTAAAACATACCTTAAACTTTTATGATCAGTGAATATGGTAAACTTACTACCATAAAGGTAATGTCTCTAAATCTTAAGGGCAAAAATCATGGCTCCTAGTTCTAAATAATGGGTTGAATAATTCTCTTCATGATTCTTAAGCTGTCTAGAGGCGTAAGCTATAACCTTTTGACGTTGCATCAACACACATCCATAACCTAACTTAGAAGCGTCACAATAGACTACAAAGTCTTTAGTTCCTTCTGGTAACGCTAGTATGGGTGCATGGGTTAATCTTTGATTAAGAATTCTAAATGCTTCTTCTTGTTTTGGTCCCCATTCAAACTTAATGGATTTACAGGTTAACTTGGTTAAGGAAATGGCTATTCTAGAAAAATCTCGAATAAATCTTCTATAATAACCGGCCAATCCTAAGAAACTTCTAACCTCGGTTGGCGATTCAGGAGTTTTCCATTTGGTAATTGCTTCGATTTTAGTTGGATCCACATGAATTCCTTCATGATCGACTAAGTGTCCAAGAAATTGTACCTGCTCTAACCAAAACTCGCATTTGAAAACTTAGCGTACAACTTTTCTTTTCTTAATAGACTTAAAAGCAAGTGCAAATGCTTTGCATGTTCCTCTTTACTCTTAGAGTAAATTAGAATATCATCTATAAAGAAAATTATGAATTTATCCAAGTATGACTTACATATTCGGTTCATCATGTCCATAAATGCGGCTGGGGCATTGATTAGACCAAATCACATGACATTAAATTCATAATGACCATACCTTGTTCTGAATGCGGTTTTAGGAATATCCTCTTCCTGTACCTTTAATTGATATCCTGACCTTAAATCGATTTTAGAGAAAAATCGAGCTCCTTGCAGTTGATCGAACAGATCATCGATTCTTGGTAATGGGTACCGGTTCTTAATCGTGACCTTGTTCAATTCACGGTAGTCAATGCACATACGCATTGATTCGTCCTTCTTTTTGACAAATAAAATCGGTGCTCCCCAGGGCGATGAGCTTGGCTGTATAAATCCTTTCTCCAACAATTCGTCTAATTGTTTCTTCAGCTCCTGCATTTCGGTGGGTGCCAAACGGTAAGGTGCTTTGGCAATCGGTGCTGTTCCGGGTAGTAAATGGATTCTGAATTCAACTTCTCTGTCTGGCGGTAGTCCTGGCAATTCTTCTGGAAATACATCTGTAAACTGGGAAACTACTGGAATGTCTTTTAATTCTTTTTCTTTAGTGTTAGTGATTATAGAAATCAAATACACTATAGATCCTTTTCTTATGTAACTTGCAGTTTTCATCACAGAGATGAATTTTGTGGATCTAGGTGGCTTATCTCCTTTAATTTTGATCTTTTCACCCCTTGGTGATTTTACTTGAATTGACTTTTGATCACATAAAATATTAGCTTTATTGGTTATTAACCAATCCATTCCTAATACAACATCAAACCCTGCCAGATTCATTGGGTAAAGGTTTGCAATAAATTTTAGGTTAAAAATTTCTATTCTTACTCCCTACAAGATTTCATAAATCCTAACGGTTTCTCCATGTGCGGTTTCTACTAGACATTCTTGTGGTAGTTTAGTTAATGATTGATTTAGAGATTTGCAAAACGAAGTATTGATAAAACTTTGGTTTGCACCAGAGTCAAATAATACTTTAGCAAAAATATCATTAACTAAAAACGTACCAACTATGACGTCTGGAATCATCTTGGCTTCATCTGCAGTTAGAACAAATGCTCTAGCATTTTTAGGGTTCTTGTTGTTCTCCGGTGGAGCTAATTTCGGACAATTTTGCCTGATGTGACATTTTTCTCCACAATTGAAGCACATTCCATTACTGGATTTCTTCTTGCAATCTTCCTCCTTGTGTCCTGGTGCCTTGCATAAATTGCAAAGAAATGGAGCATCTTCCTGAATGCTTCTTTCTGCAGGTTTTACAATATGGTGCAGAGGTAGAACCTACATTCCTACGGTTGGTGTCACACCCCCAAAATCCACCATGCGGAGTATCACCGCTTGGAGGCGTGACATGACCAGGATCGAGCCACCAATCATATTGAACACGTAATTAAGTAAATAAAACCAACCACAATACGATTGGTGATCATCTTTAAGTTAACAACAGAAGCATAAAACGTGAAAGTAAAGCATAAGTTCATAGTTCATAAGTTTAAAGTCCAAAACATAAGTTCCATAAGTTCATAAAGTTTATTTATTAAGCATGGGACAAATAGTCCGTATCCCACAACGCCCTCCTCCTCATGCAAGCTCCATAAGCATCTAGCGACTTGTAGGGCATGTAACAACGAGTCAACAACAAAGTTGAGTGAGTTCACGGTTGGTTGTTTAGTTTTAAGTTGTTTCCGAAAACATGGTTTGTCTTTCGTTGGCTTAATTGCCGTGGGGGTTACCCCATAGTTGAAAGTATGATTAACCAGTTCCTTCTTTATTACCCAAACCATATCCATAATCAGTGGGGGCTTCCCCATGTGAACCACTAGACCGTACCATATCGACTACTAACGAAAATAAGTTGTGCCCTACATCAGTGTCTATCATCACTGACAGTTTGCCATAGTCCATTAGTACACGCCTGTCCGACTGGCACGGTGTGAGGTTTGTTAAACCTAATAGCGCTATTAACTAATGACCCGCTCGCCATTGGCCTCGGCGATTAAGTCGATATAAGATGAGGGACTTCATGATAGAGTTTTGTCTAGTAAGTTTTAAGGTTGTTGTCCTACCCAAGGAGGACGAACGTACGTATTCTAGCCAAGGAGAATACGCAGGATTAATATTAGCATCCTACCTATGGAGGATGGCGGTACATATCCTACCCAAGGAGGATATGTAGGTTTCGTTTTAATTCTTTAACCCATTCCCAACCACCGGGAATCCCACGCCTTAGAAAGTGTGTGAACTCACCTTGGTTTGCTCGGTTAGATTAATTACTCAAATAATCAGGAAATCAAGCACGTCCTAATAGGGTACAGTTAACAATGAAATTCTCGTGCATGCATAACACGTATCCTACGTACGGTTTAGTTACTAATTACTTCTACCACATACCACACAATTCAAATGTCAAGTTATATTGTTAAGTTACATTATTTTATCCTAAAATAATATAACTATCTCACAAAATAAACAAATATCCACACAAGTGTTCTAGTATTAAGATATATATTCTAAATATATATTTACCCATTTTTATTTACAAAAACCAACCTCCGACACTTTGTATTTTGTTACCAAAAATTATGGCGAAGTTTATATTCGAAACACAAGTTATAAAATATACTTGTAACACTTGTTTAGAAAAATATTTTCTAAGTGTTGAAATTTTTAGAAAATTTCGCCAGAGTTTCCTTTGTAAATAGAGGTGCCCATGCTTATTAGCATATCATTTTCTTTTCCAAAAATTATTCAACAATCATCAATCAACAATATAAAATCTTTACTTATCAATCTTTGTTAAAAACAAGCATTAATTTCTATATCATGAACTTGAAAATTTATAAAAATGTGTAGGAACTTACTAGCGTATTTAGTAAGTCTTGTTACCCCTTAATGTGTGATTGCTTCTTTAAAAACTCCATTTTTAAAGAATATGGATCTTTACAACTTATGTTCATATTTTCTAAAAATGCTTCTTCATGTATTTTTCTGGTTACACATGTATTTCTTTACTTTGTTAACCACTAAAAATGATGTATATTTATGTAAGAACCAAGATTTAGTAAAACTTGTATTTTTAACTTGGTTTCTTGGTAAATCATACTTGAAATATTTAGATCTACAAGACTTTAATCTTACTTTGTTCATCATTTTACAAGAAACACTATATTCATTCAAGTTCAAGACTTTAGTGAGGATGATCCATAACCTTTAACATGTTCATCCTCTCATCTTGCCAGATTATGTTTTTAATCATGATCTAGCAAGACTTCATGATGATCAACATCATTTCTACAAACAAACAATAATCAACAAGTATATCATCACTAAAGCAACAAGATTTCTTTGTATTTAAAGCTTATGTTTAAGTTTCATCCTTATGTTCTTTAGTGTTCTGGATGATCTTGAAGATTAACATCATGAATCCTACATTAACCACTAAGATAAGATGAAATATGAATGGATTCATGTTCTTACCACTAGCTCAAGGCTAGGGAAGTTCAAGAGAGGAAAAGTGGTGGTTAATAGCAAGTAGAGAAGGTCCTTCAACTTCCGAGAACACCAAGCTTCGTTGTATGCACTTTAACACCTTTGTATGCTCTTAGATTGGTTGAAGATGATTGAATGATGATGATGGTGAGGGTGGTTGAGTTCGGCCGAAGCCAAGGAAGGAAGAAAGAAGGAGTTTTGTTGTTGGTGTGAAGATGATATTGAAAGTATGAATATCTAGGAGTTAGTCTTATAATCCTCCACCAATTCTTTAACCATTAGTCCATGTGTTTCTTAAGTACTTAACATATCTAATAAACAACTAAATAAACTCATGGGGGGGGGGGTCCGACTTGTCTGATAACCGGTTTGGGGGTGGTATAGGGTTGGGTTTCAACTAGTTAGTTAGATGTTTAGTTAGGTTTCAAGTATAAAGATTAGTGTTTTAGATGTTATGCAATTATAAGGTGTGTTATGATGTTCGGGAACCATAACTAGTTCAGAAAAATAAAAACAATGCTTCTAGCATTATTTTCGTGTTCCGGGTAATCTCCGGTTATTCGGTTTGATACTATTCCATTAAGGTGCTAAGTTATGTCATAAAGTGTCTTTTATATATCTTTTTGTAACACTTTTAATTTCCAACACTTAGGGAAGCATACAGGACTATTTAGTAACTTTTTCTACACAAGACTAGTATGTTAACAAGCACATGTAAGTATGACACAGTAATCAGAAGGCAGTTAAGTAGTTCAACACAGTCATCAAGCACTTTAATTAACATTAATTAATCGTATGGATACATGTAATTTGGAGGGTTGTCACATTCTCCCCCTGTTAAGAGAATTTCGTCCCGAAATTTATTACGTGGTTACTGAGGAAGCTAGTTGAGTTGCGTTGGTTTCCTGGTTTTCCTGGGGTGTCACATCACCCCCCATTGGTTTGGAATTTCGTCCCGAAATTCTGCAGTAGCTTCAGCCTCAGTAGTGGTTGCACTTTTCTTAACCAGCTGGGGGTACTTGAGTTTCATTTGGTCTTCTCGTTCCCAGGTATACTCTAGGCCATGATGGGAATCCCAACGAACTCGGACAAGAGGTATCCTGGTACGCTTGAGAATCTTAACATCTCGATCAGTAATTTCTACCGTTTCCTCGACGAATCGCAGCTGGTCGTCGATAGTGAGCTCCTTTAAGGGAACTATGAGGGTCTCATCTGATAAACACTTCTTCAGATTCGACACATGGAAAACATTGTGGACTCCGCTGAGTTCGGCCGGTAGATTTGGCTTTTAGGTAACTTTGCCAATTTTCTTAATGATTTCGAATGGTCTGACATAACGCGGATTGAGCTTGCCTCGTTTGCCAAAACGAACTACACCTTTCCATGGTGAGATTTTGAGTAGCACCCGGTCCCCAACCTGGAACTCGGGTGGTTTCCTTCGCTTATCAGCATAGCTTTTCTGACGGTCACGAGCTGCCGCCATTCGTTGTCGTATCTGAGCAATCTTCTCGGTTGTATCTATTACAAGTTCTGGGCCAGTGATTTGGCTGTCACCAACTTCTGCCCAACAGAGAGGTGATCGGCACTTCCGTCCATACAATGCCTCGAACGGAGCGGCCTGGATACTGGTGTGGTAACTGTTGTTATACGAAAACTCCACTAACGGGAGATGTTTTTCCCAGCTATTACCAAAATCGATTACACATGCCCTAAGCATGTCTTCAAGGGTTTGGATGGTGCGTTCAGATTGCCTATCCGTATGTGGATGATATGCTGTGCTCATGTCTAATCGAGAACCAAAGGACTTGTGCATAGCTTGCCACAATTCAGATGTAAAACGTGAGTCACGATCAGAAATGATGGAGGTTGGCACTCCGTTCCTTGATACTACTTCCTTTAGATAGACGTCTGCTAGAGTAGAAAACTTATCCGTTTCCCTGATAGCCAGGAAATGTGCAGACTTAGCCAGTCGATCCACGATTACCCAAATGGTATCATTTCCGCGTTGAGATCTAGGCAGACCAGTAACGAAATCCATGGAAATTTGCTCCCATTTCCATTTAGGTATCTCTGGTTGTTGAAGTAGGCCGGATGGTTTCTGATATTCGGTCTTGACTCTCGCACAAGTCAAACATTTGCTAACATAGGTTGCTACGTGGGCTTTCATGCTAGGCCACCAGTATGTAGTCTTGAGATCATGTATATCTTATCCGAACCAGGATGTACTGAACAACGAGACTTATGTGCTTCATCGATCACAAGCTCGCGTAAGCCTCCATAAAGTGGAACCCAGATGCGCCCGTTAACATAGTGGGCGTCGTCTTCCTTTTGTTCTAACCGCTGCCTTGACCCTCGCAGGGACTCAGCCCTGATGTTTTCTGCTTTCAATGCTTCAACCTGAGCATCACGAATTTGAGCGGGAAGGTTAGAGTGAATGGTAAGCTGTAACGCACGTACACGCTTAGGTATAGTATCCTTTCGACTGAGAGCGTCGGCCACAACATTGGCCTTGCCCGGATGGTATTTGATGGCGCATTCGTAATCGTTCAAAAGCTCGACCCATCGGCGTTGTCGCATGTTTAACTCTTTTTGCTTGAAGATATGCTCGAGACTCCTGTGATCGGTGTAAATGGTGCACTTGGTACTGTACAGGTAATGTCTCCATATCTTAAGTGCGAAAACAACTGCTCCCAACTCCAAGTCATGCGTAGTGTAGTTCCTTTCGTGAACTTTAAGTTGGCGCGATGCATAAGCAATGACCTTGTCATGTTGCATCAACACGCAACCAAGTCCTTGGATGGAAGCGTCGCAATAAACCACAAAATCATCTGTGCCTTTAGGCAATGAGAGGATAGGCGCGCTACAAAGTCTGTCCTTTAAGTGCTGAAATGCAGACTCCTGTGCATCACCCCAATGATAGGTGACACCCTTCTGAGTTAGTGAAGTGAGAGGTTGCGCAATCTTAGAGAAATCCTTGATGAATCTTCTGTAATATCCTGCCAAACCCAAGAATTGGCGGATTTCTGTTGGTGTACGGGGTGCAGGCCAATTCTTGATTGAGTCAACCTTGGATGGATCAACATGAATCCCATCCTCGTTTACCACATGGCCTAGAAAGTGGACTTCGCGAAGCCAAAAGTCACATTTCGAAAACTTGCCATATAACTGCTCTTTTCAAAGAAGTTCCAGGATAAGCCACAGATGTTGCGCGTGTTCCTCCTGACTCTTAGAATAGATCAGGATGTCGCCGACGAAGACTATGACAAATTTATCCAGGTAAGGTTTGCACACTCGGTTCATGAGGTCCATGAAGACCGCAGGTGCATTCGTCAATCCGAAAGGCATAACTAGAAACTCGTAATGGCCGCTGTTTTGGAGACGTCCTCATCTCGGACTCTCAGCTGATGGTATTCCGATCTCAAATCAATCTTAGAGTAATAGCTCGACCCTTGAAACTGGTCGAACAAGTCACCAATGCGTGGAAGAGGATAACGATTCTTCACGGTCACCTTTTTGAGTTCGCGGTAGTCAATACACATTCTGAAGGTACCGTCTTTCTTTTTCACGAATAACACTGGAGCTCCCCAAGGCGAAGAGCTAGGACGTATGAAACCCTTTTCCAAGAGTTCTTGTAGTTGCGTGGACAATTCTTCAAGTTCTGACGGAGCTAGACGATAAGGTGCTCGAGCTATGGGCGCTGCTCCAGGAGCTAGCTCGATCTGAAACTCGACTTGTCGATGGGGCGGGAGACCAGGTAACTCCTCCGGAAATATCTCAGGAAAGTCGCGCACAATAGGAATGTCTTCTATCTTCCTTTCTTCCAAGGATGTATCGGAAACGAGGGCTAGAATAGTAGTGTGGCCCTTTCGCAGACACTTCTGGGCCTTAAGGAAAGAGATGATACGAGGGGTTCTTTACCAGAACGAGGAATGCAGACAATCTTCTCGTTGCAAAGAATTTCTGCTTGCTGATGAGATAACCAATCCATCCCAATAACAACGTCAATACTACCCAGTACGATAGGAATAAGATCAATAGAGAAGGTCTGACCAACTAGGACGAGATTACAGCCTTTAACTATGTGTGTGGCTTCAAGTTTTTACCGTTTGCTAATTCTACCACGTGTTTGGTGTTCAAAAGGGTTGGAGTGCGCTTAAGCATTTGGCTAACTTTTAAGGACACATAACTAGTATCGGCACCCGAATCAAATAAAACAGTAACAAAGAAGTCGTCCAGGAGAAACTTACCCATCACAACGTTGGGATCGTTCCTTGCGTCACCCTGACCAATCACGAAGGCACGACCTTGGGCGCCATTGCCATTATTGTTACCTCCGTTGTTGCCTCCATTGTTGTTCCCGTTTCCTTGGTTGTTGTTGTTCTGATTCTGGTTCAGCTGAGGATAGTTCCTCTAAAAGTGGCCTTCAGTGCCACACTGAAAGCATCCTTTATTGCCCTGCTGTTGCTACTGTTGGTGGTTCAGTGGAGCTTGTTGTTGCTGTTGACGATTCAGATTCGCAGGACGTGGGCTCCTGCAATCCTTGGCTTCATGACCCAGCTTGTTACATCTCAGGCGACGACCCTTGTGGCACTGCCCGCTATGATGCTTGTTGCACCGGTTGCACTTGGGGTGGTTCCCTCGGTATCCACCCTGTCCTTGACTACCAGAAGACTGCTGACCAGGACTCTGGTGGTCATCAGTCTTTCGCTGCTGAGACTGAACTAAAGTAGAACCCTTGCCCGAATTTCCATCCCACTTGCGCTTGTTATCATTGGGAGCATCAGAAGTAGTAGTAGCGCTAATATGCTTGGGCAGCCTGTTCTGCTCAACTGCCTGACCAGTGAGACGATGAGCCAACCGAATGCTTTTCTGAATGGTGCCAAGATTAGCTGAGGTCACGTGACTCTGAATCTCTGGTACAAGACCCTTGAGGTACAGCTCAATACGTTTGATGGGAGGGTCCACCATAGTGGGACACAAGATAGCTAGTTCGTTCGACCTCTTTGTGTATGCCTCGATCTCAGACCTCGTCATCTTCAAATTGAAAAATTCCACCTCAAGCTTGTGGATGTAGTCACGGCTACAGTACTCCTCTTTGATCAATTCTTTGAAGTCGTTCCATGGGGCGGCATTAGCAACCGCCAACCCAAGCAGTTGAACCTGTGCTTTCCACCACGTTAACGCAGCACCTTCCAGCGTTCCAGTAGCAAATTTCACCCTACGATCTTTAGGGCATTCACACATCTCAAAAACAAACTCAAGCTTATCGAACCAGTGGAGAAGGCCTACAGCTCCTTCTGTGCCGCTGAAAGTACTAGGTCGGTAATCCATGAATGTTTTGAACATGCACACAGGAGGTTGTGCAGGTTGACCTGTCGTGAGAGCAAGGAAGGACAAAGTTTATCACAAAGGTTGGTTTATGAGAGTAGGATCTAAACATCCTAGGATAGGTCGAAATAGCAGGTTATACCTCCCATTGGAGCTGCTGCTAGTGCCTCAGCAACTCGTTCATTGATCAAAGTCGTCAACTGGGCTTGAGTTAGGTTGATACGTCCTCCACGTCCGTTCATGATCTTCACAACGTAGCAACGTAATGAGAAAAGTGTCGCGAAAGTGCGTAAGTGTGGGACGACAGTAGAGAGTAAGCACACAAGATTCAAATAGCAATTATCACGTTAATTGATGCACAATGTGAACTATCTAACCGACAATATAACATAAATCATACCACCTATTGTGTCGAGTCTTGCACGTGGAGCGAAGCGTCGTTGTGGATCGTTGAGCACTGTACAGGTTATAGTCTGGTTTTGTCAAAAAGCTTTTTTTCTTTTTTAAAACCAAGTTCACTATAACCAATGGCTCTGATACCAATCTGTCACGCCCCCAAAATCCACCATGCGGAGTATCACCGCTTGGAGGCGTGACATGACCAGGATTGAACCATCAATCATATTGAACACGTAATTAAGTAAATAAAACCAACCACAATACGATTGGTGATCATCTTTAAGTTAACAGCGGAAGCATAACACGTGAAACTAAAACATAAGTTCATAGTTCATAAGTTCAAAGACCAAAACATCAGTTCCATAAGTTCATAAAGTTTATTTATTAAGCACGGGACAAATAGTCCATATCCTACAACGCCCTACTCCTCGTGCAAGCTCCATAAGCATCTAGCGACCTGTAGGGCATGTAACAACGAGTCAACAACAAAGTTGAGTGAGTTCACGGTTGGTTGTTTAGTTTTAAGTTGTTTCCGAAAACATGGTTTGCCTTTCGTTGGCTTAATTACCGTGGGGGTTACCCCATAGTTGAAAGTATGATTAACCGGTTCCTTCTTTATTACCCGAACCATATCCATAATCAGTGGGGGCTTCCCCATGTGAACCACTAGACCGTACCATATCGACTACTAACGAAAATGAGATGTGCCCTACATCAGTGTCTATCATCACTGACCGTTTGCCATAGTCCATTAGCACACGCCCGTCCGACTGGCACGGTGTGAGGTTTGTTAAACCTAATAGCGCTATTAACTAATGACCCGCTCACCATTGGCCTCGGCGATTAAGTCGATATAAAATGAGGGACTTCATGATAGAGTTTTGTCTAGTAAGTTTTAAGGTTGTTGTCCTACCTAAGGAGAATACGCAGTATTAATATTGGCATCCTACCTATGGAGGATGGCGGTACATATCCTACCAAAGGAGGATATGTAGGTTTTGTTTTAATTCTTTAACCCATTCCCAACCACCGGGAATCCCATGCCTTAGAAAGTGTGTGAACTCACCTTGGTTTGCTCGGTTAGATTAATTACTCAAATAATCAGGAAATCAAGCACGTCCTAATAAGGTAAAGTTAACAATCAGTTTCTCGTGCATGCATAACACGTATCCTACATACGGTTTATTTACTTATTACTTCTACCACATACCACACAATTCAAATGTCAAGTTATATTGTTAAGTTACAGTATTTTATCCTAAAATAATATAACTATCTCACAAAATAAACAAGTATCCACACAAGTGTTCTAGTATTAAGATATATATTCTAAATATATATTTACCCATTTTTATTTACAAAATCTAACCTCCGACACTTTGTATTTTGTTACCAAAAATTATGGCGAAGTTTATATTCGAAACACAAGTTATAAAATATACTTGTAACGCTTGTTTAGAAAAATATTTTCTAAGTGTTGAAATTTTTAGAAAACTTCGCCAAAGTTTCCTTTGTAACTAGAGGTGTCCATGCTTATTAGCATATCATTTTCTTTTCCAAAAATTATTCAACAATCATCAATCAACAATATAAAATCTTTACTTATCAATCTTTGTTAAAAACAAGCATTAATTTCTATATCATGAACTTGAAAATTTATAAAAATGTGTTGTATCTTACTAGCGAATTTAGTAAGTCTTGTTACCCCTTAAAGTGTGATTGCTTCTTTAAAAACTCCATTTCTAAAGAATATGGATCTTTACAACTTATGTTCATATTTTCTAGAAATGTTTCTTCATGTATTTTTCTTGTTACACATGTATTTCTTTACTTTGTTAACCACTAAAAATGATGTATATTTATGTAAGAACCAAGATTTAGTAAAACTTGTATTTTTAACTTGGTTTCTTGGTAAATCATACTTGAAATATTTAGATCTACAAGACTTTAAACTTACTTTGTTCATCATTTTACAAGAAACATTATATTCATTCAAGTTCAAGACTTTAGTGAGGATGATCCATAACCTTTAACATGTTCATCCTCTTATCTTGCTAGATTATGTTTTTAATCATGATCTAGCAAGACTTCATGATGATCAACATCATTTCAACAAACAAACAATAATCAACAAGTATTTCATCACTAAAACAACATGATTTCTTTGTATTTAAAGCTTATGTTTAAGTTTCATCCTTATGTTCTTTAGTGTTCTTGATGATCTTCAAGATTAACACCATGAATCCTACTTTAACCACTAAGATAAGATGAAATATGAAGGGATTCATGTTCTTACCACTAGCTCAAGGCTAGGGAAGTTCAAGAGAAGAAAAGTGGTGGTTAATAGCAAGTAGAGAAGGTCCTTCAACTTCCGAGAACACCAAGCTTCGTTGTATGCACTTTAACACCTTGGTATGCTCTTAGATTGGTTGAAGATGATTGAATGATGATGATGGTGAGGGTGGTTAAGTTCGGCCGAAGCCAAGGAAGGAAGAAAGAAGGAGTTTTGTTGTTGGTGTGAAGATGATAATGAAAGTATGAAGATCTAGGAGTTAGTCTTATAATCCTCCACCAATTCTTTAACCATTAGTCCATGTGTTTCTTAAGTACTTAACATGTCTAATAATCAACTAAATAAAATCATGGGGGGGGGGGGGTCCTACTTGTCTCATAACCGGTTTGGGGGGGGTATAAGGTTGGGTTTCAACTAGTTAGTTAGATGTTTAGTTAGGTTTCAAGTATAAAGATTAGTGTTTTAGATGTTATGCAATTATAAGGTGTGTTTTGATGTTCGGGAACCATAACTAGTTCAGAAAAATAAAAACAATGCTTCTAGCATTAGTTTCGTGCTCCGGGTAATGTCCGGTTGTTCGGTTTGATATTATTCTGTTAAGGTGCTAAGTTATGTCGTAAAGTGTCTTTTATATATCTTTTTGTAACACTTTGAATTTCCAACACTTAGGGAAGCATACAGGACTATTTAGTAACTTTTTCTGCACAAGACTAGTATGTTAACAAGCACATGTAAGTATGACACAGTAATCAGAAGGCTGTTAACTAGTTCAACACAGTCATCAAGCACTTTAATTAACATTAATTAATCATACGGATACATGTAATTTGGAGGGTTGTCACAGTTGGAATTCCCAAAACGGAATTCTTGGGTAAGTCTTTGGGTTAGGTTTCTCCTCTGGTCTTCTTCTCTAGTACGCACCAGTTCATCAGCCAAGGTATTGGCTAGCTCTACAGCTTCTTCTATCGTTTGAGGTCTAGCTGCCTTGACTACATATTTAATCTCTCCAATTAATCCCCAGATGTAACGGGAGATTAATACCGGTTTAGGTGATGCAAGGGTCGGTACTATTCTAGCATATTCAAAGAATGTGGTAGTGTATCCATTACTATCTACCCCGGTCATTCTAAGGTTCAGAAACTTATTTGCTATCTGCTCCTTTTCATTGGGAGGGCAGAATTTCCTTTTCTACCATGTTTTTAAACTCCTCTCATTCTATGTTGTATACCATATCACTTCCTCTTGACTGGAGGATAGTGTTCCACCATTCTAGGGCCGAGTTCTTAAACAAATTCGAAGCAAACATTATCTTGTCTTCGTCAGCACATTTGCTTATTTTCTAAACAGCCTCAGTCTTCTCTATCCAGCGTAGAGCTGCAATGGGTCCTTCATTGCCCGAGAATTCTATTGGTTTGCAGGACCAGAATTCTTTGTAAGAACAACCATATGGCATGGTTCTTCTTCTTTTGGGAATGGGTACTTGAAGTACGGGTCCATTGCTCACGCTGTGTTCAGGTTCAATTGGTCGCTTACTGCTATGCTTACTTTTGTTATCTGCTTCCTTAATAGTTTGGATAATAAATGGCATTGCATCTATGATTCCTTGTGCCACTATGTGTTTGATAGCACTATTATCCACTTGATTTCCATTGTTATTGTTGTTCGGATTCTCGTTATTCAGATTATCATTATTCGAGTGGTTATCGTTCTGGATATTATCATTCTGGTTTTTTGATTCACTTCGTTGTCCATCTGAATTTTAAACATTTACCACATATTAATATCACCAATAATAATTGAATATAGTCAAATCACATGTCACACACTTTTGGTCAAAAGCGTCGAGCATTGCGACTTTTACTCAATTCATATACTATGCGTCTATTACACACTAGTACAGAAATATAAATTACAATACCAACTGAAATTTAAAACTACACTATTAGTAATAGGCATCCGTAGTTTTTTTTCTAACACATACACACATCTATTATTATTATATTATTATTATTTCTACCGTTTCCACCATCGATTCAAGGATATGGATTCATCCAAAAATCCATATTGCGTTCGTCGTATTTGCATACGAGACGCTCTCCCACCTATCTCATTCGTTCACTGCTTTCTAAAATTTCCTCACCAAAAGTCCTAAGTTCTTGTACGTTTTCTGCACTCATTGGGGGTGCAGGTTCTAGGACTGGGTTCAGAATCTGGGGTGCATATTCCTGGTACGGGGCCTGGTATGGGTAATGATTCTCTAAGATCTCCCTAATGTATACATCATTATCGAAATAGGGATCAAGAGGATCTAACCCTGGGTAGGCTCCTAGATTGGGCATTGGCAAATCTTCATGTATCGGGTAACGTTGCACATAGTCCCTAACGTCATCCCACCAGGGGTCGTAATTTGGGTCTAGGGGATTTGCTGCAGGTACCCTAGGTATTTCTTCCGGATTGAAATCATGCATTTCTACTTGGTTTTCAGGGTTTTCTATCTCCATGGGTTGGTCAGGAATTTGTGGTTGTGGTTGAGGTGCTAGCATTTGCTCAAGGTTTGGGTCAGCTGCAGTGGTTGCTAAAATATGGATATTAGCTATACCCCTATTGAGCATATCCTGGGCATATGCATTGGTTTCTCTTTTGGCTGCGGCTAGTGCTCTCTGGTCTTGTAACTTTTTAATACGCTTTCTACGCTCATGTGCTCCCCTATTGAACCATCCCCCCTTTTTCTGAGGAAATGGCTCCTCAGATTGAGCCTTAAATACGAATATTCCTTCTTCCGTATCAGCAGAGTACCCCGAGAGGGCAGGCTGAGAAGAGGCACCTTCGCTGCTAGGCGAACCAGACAATTGACGATACGCGTCAGATGGTCCTTGGTCGCTCATACTTTAAACTAACAAATAGTCAGATAACACATAATAAGAAAATACAATTATGCACGTATTTCCGTAAATTATTCCCTAACAATTTGAATTTTGATGTCAGCAGAACACTTCTGTGGCTGAATCAGTGGCATAGCTCTAATACCACCTTCTGTCGCAACCCCCGATCCCTAATCCCCGGGAACGGGCGGCCGCGAGCCAGTTTCGGTGGTATCGCGTTATTTATCTAAGTTGGCAGCGGAAATTTTCATCAGGACCGTAGTTAGGAAATATTTTATCAGAGTAAAATACCACATTTCCAAATCATTAAACACATGGGTAAAACCCAAGTTTTTAGTACACACAATAGGGATACACCCTATTTTATTTAAGAAAAACATCTATTTCTTTTAGGTAACTTTATTGCCACTTTTCCAAGCCTTCAGTGCTGTCCAGCTGGCTTCTATTTGGCTTTCACATATTGTTACCTGAAACGCATTTTAAAAACATTTTGTCAGTGGGAAATACTGGTGAGTGAATCGCAGTTTAATCAAGTTTAAATAAAAACCAATTTACAGTATTGAGGGCACATCCGCAATTACATTTGTTTCCAAGATATAACAATTAACATCCGTGGTACTGTCACACTCAACTTGTGGAAATGTTACCACGCCAGTAACAAATGTTGTATACAAAACCCCAACATACCCACGATAATTGTATTCTTACAAATACTCAATAACTGCTTATTATATATTTAATTAAGTGAGGTTTTGTAAAAACATTTAACAAAAAGAGGATTACTCACATTGCTGTTTTAGATTATCCGTAAGGGTTTCCTGATGACAATCTATAAATTACACAAATGCACGTGTGTTAGTATAATAACCCATTTTAACATTAGTAATACCCTCCCCAAGATGGCATTCCAACGACTACGTCGGGCAGAACCACGACAGTCTTTACGGAACCCTAGATCAACCGGGCAGAGTATCTAATACGTCTCCAGGGGGTTATGATACTTACATCGTAGTAGAACCTCGCTATTTAGGGGGGGTCTAAGACCCGCGTATAAAGCCTACAATTCATAAATTGAGATTGAGAAATGATTTTTGAATGATTTCGACTGAGATCCGAGGCCATCTATTTATAGTTGTTGAATCTGGTTCCCTCGCGGCCCGCGTAACATACGCGCAAGGCCTACGCGGCCCGCGTCAAAGCTAGTCAACGGACTAGCTTGTCCGGATCATCAGGTAGGTCCGCCACGATGAGGACACGTGTCGGCCTGGGGTGTTGCCATGTTCTGGTCTCACGCGGCCCGCGTTAACTAAACCGGGTCTTACGCGGCCCGCCTGAACTTAAGAAATCAAACAGAATCAGGTTTCAACCTTGAAACCGCCCGCGTAAGGTTGAGGTGGGGTCCTACGCGGCCCGCCTGAACTTAATATTTCTTGTTTTTATTTATTTTAAATGGCATAATGGATTTTAGGCTCGGTTTTCACATACGGGTATATTTTGGGACATATTGGGATATTTTAAAATATATTAGAGTGTCAGGAAAATTTACGAGGATGTCGATTTAGGGTTGTTATAGCCGGGGTTGCAACATGACAAGCGTCCATCGAATAACTTCACACCATACGTCGTTAGAATATCGGGTAACAATAGAGAACTGAACGAGGCAACGATGAGTCACCTTAACGATGTTGCCTTTCTTCAACCAAGTTAACTAGTAAAGTTTAGGATGGGGTTCCACTTTCAAGCCAAGTTTCTCGATCATGTTTGTCGCGACCATGTTCTCATAACTTCCACCATCAATAATGATAGTGCAAGCTTTTCACTTGGATGTGCACTTTGTCCGAAAAATGTTGTTTCAGAGCCATCTTGTGTCATCACACACTGACATATTATTGGTGCTTAGGACCCGCTGAGCAATTAGAGATTCTCCCTTGTCGGGATAAAAAATTTCCCCGCTTGTGTCTTTTTCTGCCTCCTTATCTGTATCATAAATAGGTAAAGTATCAAGAGTATCCTCCGTAGAACAATCTCTCACGAAATGTCCTATGCCATGACATTTGATGCAATGGTAGGCTTGTAAATGAACCGAACGAACATGAACGAAGCATGTTCGTGTTCGTTCATTAAAGTTTAACCGAACAAACGATCGGTCATAAACATCCTAACGAACGGATTTTCTTGTTTGTGTTCGTTTGTTTAGAAAACGAAAATGTTCATCTTCGTTTATGTTCATTTATCAATAGTGTAAACGAACAGTTCACGAACATAAACGAGCATACAAACATACACGAGCATAAACGAACGCGATTTCACATAAGCGAACCTAAACGAACATAAATGAGCAAAAAAATGAAAATAACTAAATATAAATTAACGAACACAAATGATGAAACACTAATTAAAGGTAAACGTGAATATCCAAACATAACCATCATAAAAAAAAGAACTTCAAATGTAAATAAATTCGTTAAAATTATAGTCTAATAGACACTTCAAAGAACCATCTTGAAATCACTAATTCACCATTATGATCAACAATGCATCAACTTCATTCTAACTCTATGTATATGACAATGTCAGGAAACATTACTTGTCAAACCAAAATTACATATGTATTTTTTAGTGCTTACCTGTTATAGAAAAACGAAACAAGTCTCAATTGTGTAGGTGTAGTAGAGAAAAAGAAAAAGCTAAAAACAAGTAAACCTTAATCAACCATTCATAAGACATAAAAGATTGTTTTTAAATTGGAATGTAGATATCAAATATATTAATACCAAATAAAGATTATTTTGAAATCGGAAACTTGAAACATGTAATGGGATGGCAAAGAAAATCTTGTAAATTTCAAATTTAGTATTAGTTCTAAACTTAATATATTAGTAATATATAAAGTTAAACAATTAAATAAACGAACTGATATAAACAAACATAAATGATTGAATTCAAATGAACATAACTGAACGAACATAAACGATCGTTCATGAACGTAAATGAATGAACGAGACATTGTTTGTGTTCATTCATTTAGTTAAATGAACGGCAAAAAATGTTCATGTTTGTTCGTTTACTAAATAAACAAACATAAACGAGTTTCCTGCTGAACGATACATGAACGGTTCACTGAACGTTTGGTTCGTTTACAAGGTTGCTGCAACGGGTCACTTTTGAGCCGTACGAACTTCCCAAATCGCTCGACACCTCCGTTTTACTTTGACCAAACCTATAACAACCCTCCTAAAATATTGCCGACACTCTTAATATATTTAGAATATCCCTAAAGGTCCTAAAATACACCCCGTATACGAAAACCGGGCCCTAAATACCTTATATAATTAAAAATAAAATAAAAACAAGAATTTGGGGTCGCTCGCGGGCCGCGAAGACCTTCATGGTCTTCTAACGTGGGGCGCGACAGCTGGTCACCAGGGCGCAGCCCGGTGTTGCCACGTGTCAAACGCGTGTTGAAGCTAGATCAGTGATTGGTCAAGGCTAGGGGCTACTACCCCTATGTTGCGGGCCGCGATGGCTAAGCCTTCGGCTTACGCGGGGCGTGACGAAGTGCCTGATCAGCACAATAAATAGGCTCAATTGGCATCAGTTGCAATTCGCTCACAAATTCGAATTCTCTCTTAATTCTGAATATTAGAAAGTAGTATCGGGTATTGTACCCCGTAAAATAGCGAAGCCCTACCTCGTTGTAAGTATTTTAACCCCCAATTACGTATTGGATACGCTGCCCGATTGATCTAGCGCTCCGTAACGGCTGTCGAGGCTCTGCCCGACGTAGTCGTTGGAGTTCTGTCTCGGGAAGGGTATAACTAATGTAAATATTGGGTTATTATACTAACGCATGTGGATTGTGTAATTAATAGATAATCACCAGGAAATCACAAAGGAAAACCCTTAGATAGCAATGTGAGTAATCCTCCTTTTTGCAAATTGTTTTTACAAAACCTCAAATGATTTACATTATATTAAATAGTGATTGAGTATTTGTATTCTACCATTATCGTCGGTATGTTGGGGTTTTGTATACAAAATTTGTTACTACACTGTGAGTAGTAACATGACCACAAGTCGGGTTGACAGTACAGTGGGTGGTAATTAAAGTAGAAAAATAAACAAATGTAATTGCGAGATCTCCCTCAATGCTGTAAACGGTTTTACCTGTCTTGATTAAATTGGGATTCACTCACCAGTATTTCCCACTGACAAAATGGTTTTAAACGCGTTTCAGTAACAAAATGTGAAAGCCAAATAGAAGCCAGCTGGACAGCACTGAAGGCTTGGAAAAGTGGCTATAAAGTTACCTAAAATAAAGAAGATGTTTTATTAAATAAAATAGGGTTTACCCCTATAAAATGTTTGTAATGGAAACTTGGGAATTTCCCATGTGTTTAATATTATAAAAGTGTGGTATTTTACTCTGATAAAATATTTCCTAACTACGGTCCTGATGTAATTTCCGCTGCCAAATTGATAAACACCGATACCACTATTACTGGCCGCGGCCGCCCGTTCCCGGGTAATTAGGGGACGGGGGTTGCGACAGAAGGTGGTATCAGAGCTACAGCCACTGATTCAGCCACAGAAGTGTTCTGCTGACACTAAAATATTATTCAATATGTTAGGAAATAATTTACATGGATATGTGCATATCTGTATATTATTGTTGTGTGTTATTTGACAATTTGTTAGTTTATAGTATGAGCGACCAAGGACCTTCAGACGCTTACCGTCATTTGTCCAGCTCACCTAGGGACGAAGACACCTCTTCACAGCTTACCCCCTCGGGGTATTCGGCTGACACCGAAGACGGGATTTTCAAAGCACAATCTGAAGAGCCATTCCCTCCCAAGAAAAGAGGATGGTTCAGCAGAGGAGCTCATGAACGTAGAAAAAGGATGAGAAAACTTCAGTAGCAGCGAGCTTTAGCAGCCACTAATAGAGAAATGAATGCTCAAACACAGGATATGATCAATAGGAGACTAGCCAATTTCCACATATTAGCCACTACAGCTGCAGACCCGAATCTAGAACAACTAATAGCACCCCAGTCGTTACCACTATTTCCCACACAACCTATGGAATTGGAGCCAAACCCAGTAGACCAAATTCCAATGCCTGATTTTGACCCAGCTGAAATACCTAGAGTACCAGCACCTCATCCCCCAGACTATGACCCATGGTTTGATAACCATAGAGATTATCAACAACGCTACCCACTAGAAGACGAACCCATGCCAAACCTAGCAGCCTATCCAAACCTAGACCCCCTGGACCCATATTTTGATAATGACCAATTCATCAGGGAAATCCTAGAGAACCCTTACCCACACGAAGAACCGATGCCTCAGTTCCCAGACCCAATACCAGCACCAGCCCTACCCATGAGCACTGAGAATGTGCAAGAACTCCGAACCTTTGGTGAGGAGATTTTATAAGGAAGTGAGAGGATGAGACAAATAGGGGAGTGACTCGTCTGGAAATATGACGAGCGTAACATGGAATTTTGGATGAACCCTATCGGTAGTAGTAATAATAATAATAATATATTAATATATGTATGTGTGTATGTTTGTAAGTTGAATATATATATATATATATCATAACCAACTAGAATAGACAATAGCTACGAATGCATACTAGTATTATATTTTCAATTCCAGTTGTATTTGTAATAGATATAGATATTGATGCATAATATAAAATAGAGTAAAGGTCGCAATGTTCGACGATTTTGATCAATATGCTTGTTCTGTGATTGGTTGCAGTAAATATTGTTTTGTGATATTAATATGTGAAAAATGTTTAAAATTCAGATAGACAACGAAGTGAATCAAGAAAACCAGAATAATGATAATAACGAAAACCAAGTAGATAACAGTGTCATCCAACATATAGTGGCACAAGGGATTATAGATGCAATGCCATACATTATCAAAACGGTTAAGGAAGCGGATAATAAAATTAATAATGGCAGTAAACGACCACCTACTGAACCAGAACACAGCGTGAACAATGGACCAATACTGTAAGTGCCCATTCCAAAAAGAAGAAGAACCATGTCTTATGGTTGTTCTTACAAAGAATTCTGGTCTTGTAAACCAATGGAATTATCGGGCAATGAAGGACACATTGCAGCTCTACGCTGGATAGAAAAGACTGAGTCACTTCTGAAAATAAGCAAGTGCGCAGAAGAGGATAAGATAATGTTTGCCTCCAATCTGTTTAAGAACTCAGCTTTATAATGGTGGAACACTATCCTCCAGTCTAGGGGAAGTGACAGGGTTTATAATATGGAATGGGATGAATTTCAGAATATGGTGGAAAGAAAATTTTGTCCCCCTAATGAAAAGGAACACATAGCAAACAAGTTCTTAAACCTTAGAATGACTGGAGTAGATAGTAAGGGTTACACTATTACATTCTTTGAATATGCTCGAATAGTGCCAACCCTTGCATCATCAGAACCAGTATTAATCTCCCGCTACATCTAGGGATTAATCAGTGAGATTAGGCATATAGTCAAGGCAGCTAGACCACAAACTATAGAAGAAGCTGTAGAACTAACTAATACCTTGACAGATGAATTAGTACATACACAAGAAGAGAACCAGAGGAGGAACCTAGCCCAAGGGCTTACCCAAGAATTTCGTTATGGAAATTCCAATCGTGGGAAAAATGTAGGTTCTACCTCTACACCTTACTGTAAAGCCTGTAAGAAAAAGCATTCAGGAAGATGCTCCACTTACTGCAATTTCTGCAAGATACCAGGACACAAGGAAGAAGATTGTAGGAAGAAACCTAGTAATAGAGTGTGCTTCAATTGTGGAGAAAAAGGTCATATTAAGCTGAACTGTCCAAAACTAGCTCCAGCCATGAATAACAAGACTACTAAAAATGCTAGAGCATTTGTTCTGACTGCAGAAGAAGCCAAGATGATTCCGGACGTGATTGCCGGTACGTTTTTAGTTAACGATGTTTTTGCTAAAGTATTATTTGACTCTGGTGTGAACCAAAGTTTTATTAATACTTCATTTTGCAAACTTCTCAATCAACCATTAACTAAACTCCCACAAGAATGTCTAGTAGAGCGAGCAAATGGAGAAACCATTAAGATCACTAAAATCTTGCAGGGGGCAAGAATAGAATTTTTAAATCAAAAGTTTATTGCAAACCTTTATCCAATGAATCTGGCAGGATTTGATGTTGTATTAGTAATGGATTGGTTAATAGCCAATAAAGCCAGTATTCAATGTGATCAAAAGTCAATACAAGTAAATTCACCAAAGGGTGAAAAGATCACAATTAAAGGAGATAAGCCGTCTAGATTCACAAAATTTATCTCTGTGATGAAAACAACTAGTTATGTAAGAAAAGGATCATTAGTGTATTTGATTTCTATAATCATTAACACTAAAGGAAAATAACTGAAAGATATTCCCGTAGTATCTCAGTTTCCAGATGTATTTCCGAAAGAATTACCAGGACTACCGCCAGACAGGGAAGTCGAATTCAGAATCCATCTGCTACCAGGAATAGCACCAATTGCCAAAGCACCCTACCACTTGGCACCAGCCGAAATGCAAGAGTTAAAGAAACAATTGGACGAACTGTTGGAAAAAGGATTCATACAGCCAAGCTCATCGCCATGGGGAGCACCGATCTTATTCGTCAAAAAGAAAGACGGGTCAATGCGGATGTGCATTGATTACCGTGAATTAAATAAAGTCACGATTAAAAATCGGTACCCGTTACCAAGAATCGATGATTTGTTTGATCAGTTACAAGGAGCTCGATTCTTTTCGAAAATCGATTTACGCTCAAGATATCATTAATTAAAGGTACAGGAAGAGGACATTCCTAAGACCGCTTTTAGAACAAGGTATGGCCATTATGAATTTACTGTCATGCCATTTGGTTTAACCAATGCCCCAGCCGCATTTTGTGGACATGATGAACTGAATATGAAAGCCATATTTGGATAAATTCGTAATTGTCTTTATAGATGATATTGTCACACCCCAACCAATGGCGGAATCATCGGGGCATGGCACTGAGTGAAACAGATTGTCCAGAAGTTTCCACAACAACTATTAATACAAATTCAGTTTAAAATGATACGTCCCATCCCATACTGTATCCCGAATAAATAACAAGTTATTACAGATAACATCCAAACAATTAATCCTGCTATGACAACTCAGATTCAAATTAAACATAAGTATTGTTCAATGCCCCTAAAGACCCAGACTGACAAGATCTACAGACAACTATGCACTAGCAGCTTGTTCTTGACAAACAACTATTTGTTGGGGGCCTCTAGAGACTTATTGTAGCTTCACTTCCCTAGCAAGCAAAAACCTTAAATACCTGTCACATACGTTAAAATAAAGTCAATACATAAAATGTAAAGGTGAGCATACAAGTTTGATAATAGCATATAGAGTTCGAATAGTTTACGCATAACCAGCACGTACACAGAGGGAAATGATGCATGTTAATTATCGACATGGACCTATCGATACCAACGACTGCGAGTTGACTGTCTGAGACAGTTCGCAATACATGATTACCACCGTAATCCATGCAAGTAATTGTCCTTAACAACCCCCGTGTGAACGGGTGCTGAGTCCAAACTATAGTACTACGTTGCTAAGGCAGGTAGACAGCATTCCACGTGTAAACATAACAACAAGCATACATTTAGTCACGTAATACATGCAATCGGTCAGCGTTCAAATAGTTTGAATAGTGTGTTCGATTGTGATTTTGATAAGTAACGTATGTAACACCCAAAAGTGCTAAAGCAAAAAGGGTTCGAGTATACTCACAGTGGTTGGTTATGGATTGAAGGGAGCGCTGAGAGTAGGGTTAGCCTGAATAGTTCGATAGCATAACGATGAGGAACGCGGAAATGCAAACAAGTGCAAATGGATCGAATAGCCTGGTCGATCGAATAGCCTAGTCGATCGAACAGTAGGTTCGATCGAACGGGCTGTTCGATCGGCTTGAAAGTCCGTTTGAATAATCCTATTCAATCGGCGGGTAGGCTCGATCGGCTGGACCATTCAAGTGGATTGTTTCTTCCTCTGATGTGCTTGTGTATGATGGTTTGAACTTTTGAAGTTTTCGTTGTAGTATTTGAGAACACTGAAGTGTTCCTACCTTTCAGGTCGATCGATCGAATGGTCTGTTCGATCGGCCGGCTTAGCCGATTGGTTAGGAACTTCAGAGGTGGTTCTCAGCAGAATGTCACTCGATTGGACAGCCTGTTCGATCGGCTGCCATTCCACACTACGAAGGAGTTGCAAAATCGATTAACTGTTGAAGCATAGTATCTCATGATTCAAAGAGTAATGTTTACCAATCGAGTAGCGTATTCGATCGAGCATCACTTCGTCAATAGCATACTTCTTGAAATTTGAAAAGTATGGAACCATGTGCTAGCCGATCGGCTGGCCCGGCCGATCGGCTGGTATGTTCGATCGGCTGGCCTGTTCGTTCGAACAGCCTAGCCGTTTGGCCAGCAATTCTGACCTGGTCGGCCTTTCGTCTAACACTTGGTTGTTTGATTATTTGTCATGCTTCAAAGGTATTTGACAGCGAGTTAAACCGTAGAACGTGGGTTCTTACTTGTTGCACCGGTTCGGACAGGAATCACCCAAGTCCGGCCGGTGAATTGTTCGGAACGGTAGTTTGACATTTAACCCGAAATCAGTGAACCTCGTAGATAGAATCCGAATCTTGAACCTCTTGACTGTTAGAATGATTAGTCAGTGGGTTCGAGCTCCGTCTCTATCGGTTTTAAGGTTTCGAGAGTAAAATGTTGAAGAACAGTTGGAAATCCTTCCATGAAATTGTTAAGATTCTTACAAATCCTAGTTGTTTATGTGGAAATCGGTCAGATCTAAGCTATTCATGGTTGAGTGAGGCCAAAGTATGATGTTCTTCAAGAACACCATGATGACATCACCCAAGAACACTTAGGTCTTGGTGATTTCACGGTTAGAATTCAAGTTTTGAAAGATAGAAAGGTGTAGAATCATGTAATGATAAAAAACGTACAAGAATTAGAGTGAAAACTTACCGGAGTTGAGAGAAATCTGAGAAAAGGTGAAGAACAAGGCTGGTTCGGTTAGAGCTTTCCAAAAGTAGAAAGAGTGACAATGACAGGGCTATTTATAGGCTCCAAAAGAGGAAAGTGTCAACCGATCGGCCAGGATCTCCGATCGAATGGCCTGCTCGATCGGCCAGGAAGGTGCTAGCCGATCGGCTGGCCTGTTTGATCAGGATGCTTCCTGTTCGATCAGCAACCCCTTTTCGAATGTTTTGCGACGTCTTCGATATTTCGATTTCGATAGACGATGATACGAATACGATAGAGTTCCTAGTCAAATTACTTTCAGTCCCAACTACTATATCTAACATACAATCATCTATAAGTCACGTTTTGATGTCGGTTTCGATTGAGTTTGATTGATTTTCGAGTTTCGATTCGAGTTTCAATTGATTCGATTGAATACCACAAAACATAAAGTAAACATGCACAAGTAACACATAAGGCACACACACAAGTAAGTATTACCACACCAGTTTCGCATAGTTCGAGTCTCGAGTTCGATTGATTGACTTGATTAACTTGATTATTGATTGATTAACTTTATCGCATTGTTATTTCCTACTATTCACAGTCGTAAATCGGTCGCATTGATTAAACATTCGATCATTTTATTTAGACAACACTTACTCCACATAATATAAATAAAACACAAAATCGACTAATTACAGTCAAGAAGTCAAAGTTGACTTGGACTTTGACTTTGACTTTGACTTTGACATTCGAAAACACGGGGTGTTACAGCCTCCCCTTGTTTAGGGAATTTCATCCCGAAATTAGGCTCGAAGCTGCACATCGCCGTGAGTCATTTTACCAATTTGATGCTTCATATCTATTTAAACAACTGCGGGTACTTGGCCTTCATGTCGCTTTCGAGTTCCCAAGTGAACTCCGCGCCTCGCTTGCCTTCCCATCGGACTTTCACGATAGGGATGCGCGAGCGCCTGAGTTGCTTGGTTTGGCGATCCATGATTTCGACAGGCTTTTCCACGAAGTGTAAGGTTTCGTTGACCTGAAGATCGTCGAGTGGTACGGTTAAATCATGATCAGCTAGGCATTTTCGGAGGTTAGACACATGGAAAGTCGGGTGGACGTTACTGAGTTCCTCCGGTAGTTCGAGTCTGTAGGCGACTTTTCCGATCCTTTCCAGAATCTTAAAAGGTCCAACATATTGAGGCGCTAGTTTCCCTTTCTTGCCGAATCTGACTACACCCTTCCAAGGGGATACCTTTAGGAGTACGTAGTCGCCAACGTCAAATTCAAGGGGCTTGCGTCTTCTATCGGCGTAACTTTTCTGTCTACTTCGAGCTTTTACCAAGTTGTCTCGAATCTGGTGGATTTTGTCAGTCGTTTCTTGTAGAATGTCGGGACCGGTTAGTTGCGAATGACCGATCTCGTGCCACACAATAGGCGATCGACATCTCCTACCATATAAGGCTTCGAAGGGTGCCATTTGAATGCTGGCATGATAGCTGTTATTATACGAGAATTCGACTAGTGGCAGGTGTTTGTTCCAACTACCACCAAAATCTATGACACACGCCCGGAGCATGTCTTCAAGAGTACGGATCGTTCTTTCAGTTTGTCCGTCGGTTTGTGGATGTAATGCAGTACTCAGATTAAGCGACGTACCAAGAGCCGACTGAAACGTTTCCCACAACCAAGAAGTAAACCGAGCATCACGGTCAGAGATGATGTCGCGAGGCGTACCATGATTACAAATGATCTCGTCGGTGTAGATTTGGGCTAGTCGTTCCACCTTGTAGTCTTCTCGTATTGGCAAAAAGTAGGCTGATTTGGTTAGACGATCAACTATAACCCAAATACTGTCATGACCTGATGGCGTGGGCGGGAGTTTCGTTACGAAATCCACAGCTATACTCTCCCACTTCCATCTAGGTATCGGCGGTTGTTCGAGTAAGCGAGAACGTCTTTGATGTTCAGCCTTGACTCTTGCGTAAGTTAAGCAACTTCCTACGTAAAGGGCGATATCACGTTTCATACCCGGCCACCAGTACTTGTAACGAAGATCCTGGTACATTTTATCGGCACCGGGATGAATAGAATATCGGGACTTGTGGGCTTCATTCATGATAATCTTTCGCAAATCGGTCCGCTTAGGGATCCAAATTCGGTCCAGATAATAGAATATCCCATCTGATTTGCTTACTAACTGAGCTCCATCGTGGTAGATCCTCTCTCTCTTCAATGTACGCTCGTTAAAGCAAGCATGTTGAGCTTCGCGAATAAGGGCTTCGAGGTTATGCTGGGCTTAAACTTTTCGGATACTGAGCACGTAACTCTTTCTGCGGAGCGCGTCGGCAACAACATTTGCCTTGCCTGGGTGATAACGAATCTCACAGTCGTAATCGTTGAGGAGTTCTACCCATCGGCGTTGACGCATATTAAGTTCCCTTTGATTGAAGATATGTTGTAAACTCCTGTGATCAGTGTAGATTGTACACTTAGTGCCATACAGGTAGTGTCGCCAAATCTTTAATGCAAAGACAACTGCGCCTAGCTCGAGGTCATGGGTTGTATAGTTCTTCTCGTGGATCTTGAGCTGTCGAGATGCGTAAGCTATAACCTTGTCTCGCTGCATGAGGACACAACCAAGACCAAGGTTGGAAGCATCAAAGTAGACAATGAAATCGTCGCTTCCGTCGGGCAACGTAAGAATCAGAGCGTTGCACAGCATATGCTTGAGAGTTTGAAAGGCAGATTCTTGTGCGGTTCCCCACACAAAAGGCTTGTCTTTATGAGTAAGAGCGGTAAGCGGCACAGCGATTTTGGAGAATCCTTCAATAAATCGTCGATAATAGCCCGCTAGTCCGAGAAAAGAACGAACTTCAGACAGGTTCTTAGGCATAATCCACTTTTGACGGCTTCAATCTTCGCGGGATCGACGTGTATTCCCTGACTATTCATGATGTGACCCAGAAACTGAACTTCCTCTTACCAGAATTCACACTTGGAGAACTTGGCGTAGAGTTGGTTCCCCTGAAGTAACTCGAGAACCAAACGTAGATGTTGCGCGTGTTCAGCTTTCGATTTGGAATAGATCAAGACATCGTCAATGAACACGATGACGAAACGGTCTAAGAAAGGCTTACACACGCGATTCATCAGATCCATAAAGACCGCGGGTGCGTTAGTTAAACCAAAAGGCATAACAACGAATTCATAGTGGCCATAACGGGTTCGAAAAGCGGTTTTGGGGATGTCTTCCTCTTGAATCCGCAATTGATGATAGCCTGAACGTAGATCGATCTTCGAGAAACACTTGGCACCTTGCAGCTGATCAAATAAGTCGTCGATTCGAGGAGTTCTACCCATCGGCGTTGACGCATATTAAGTTCCCTTTGATTGAAGATATGTTGTAAACTCCTGTGATCAGTGTAGATTGTACACTTAGTGCCATACAGGTAGTGTCGCCAAATCTTTAATGCAAAGACAACTGCGCCTAGCTCGAGGTCATGGGTTGTATAGTTCTTCTCGTGGATCTTGAGCTGTCGAGATGCGTAAGCTATAACCTTGTCTCGCTGCATGAGGACACAACCAAGACCAAGGTTGGAAGCATCAAAGTAGACAATGAAATCGTCGCTTCCGTCGGGCAACGTAAGAATCAGAGCATTGCACAGCATATGCTTGAGAGTTTGAAAGGCAGATTCTTGTGCGGTTCCCCACACAAAAGGCTTGTCTTTATGAGTAAGAGCGGTAAGCGGCACAGCGATTTTGGAGAATCCTTCAATAAATCGTCGATAATAGCCCGCTAGTCCGAGAAAAGAACGAACTTCAGACGGGTTCTTAGGCATAATCCACTTTTGACGGCTTCAATCTTCGCGGGATCAACGTGTATTCCCTGACTATTCATGATGTGACCCAGAAACTGAACTTCCTCTAACCAGAATTCACACTTGGAGAACTTGGCGTAGAGTTGGTTCCCCTGAAGTAACTCGAGAACCAAACGTAGATGTTGCGCGTGTTCAGCTTTCGATTTGGAATAGATCAAGACATCGTCAATGAACACGATGACGAAACGGTCTAAGAAAGGCTTACACACGCGATTCATCAGATCCATAAAGACCGCGGGTGCGTTAGTTAAACCAAAAGGCATAACAACGAATTCATAGTGGCCATAACGGGTTCGAAAAGCGGTTTTGGGGATGTCTTCCTCTTGAATCCGCAATTGATGATAGCCTGAACGTAGATCGATCTTCGAGAAACACTTGGCACCTTGCAGCTGATCAAATAAGTCGTCGATTCGAGGCAAAGGGTATCGATTCTTAATGGTTAGCTTATTTAATTCCCTATAGTCGATGCACATCCGGAACGACCCGTCCTTCTTTTTGACGAAAAGGACTGGCGCGCCCCAGGGAGAGGTGCTTGGGCGAATAAAGCCTTTTTCGACCAATTCCTGGAGTTGGTTCGAGAGTTCCCGCATTTCGGATAGAGCGAGTCGATAAGGAGCTTTGGCAACAGGGTTAGCTCCAGGAATGAGGTTAATACGAAAGTCGATATCACGACTTGGCGGTAGTCCGGGGAGATCGTCAGGGAACACCTGAGGAAACTCACGGACCACTGGAACATCTTTGACTTCAACTTTCTTTTTCTTTTCCTCCTCCGCTACTACAATGTTGGCCAAGAAGGCTCGGTATTCCTTGCGGAGATACTTGTTGGCTTGAATACACGACATAAGCTTGAGACCTTTCGACGCTGTTTCACTGTATACACATAGAAGATCACCATTTGCGAGCGAGAATCGAATCATCTTTTCAAAGCACACGACTTCAGCATGGTTTTCGTGAAGAAAGTCCATGCCTACTATGACGTCGAAACTTCCGAGTTGCATCAGAATAAGGTCGATTGGAAAGATGTGATTGTTGAGCTCGAGAGTACAATCACGAAGAACAGAGTTAACTGCAACAGTTCTTCCTGTAGCGACTTCGACTTCGAATGACGAGGACAGATAAGAACGCTTACGACTAAGGAGCTTCTCGTATTCAAAAGACACAACGCAGTTATCGGCTCAAGTATCAAACAAACATGATGCATAAATACCATTCACAAGGAACGTACCATTAACCACGTTGTTATCTACCTGAGCCTGACGGGCATTGATGTTGAAGGTTCGGGCATGGGCTGCTTGCTGCTGTTGCTGAGGCTGCTGTTGTTGCTGCTAGGGCTGCTGGGGCTCTTGCTTAACCACCCTGTTCAGGCATCTGTTTGCAAAGTGGTTAGGGTCACCACATGCAAAGCAGACTCGAGCATTGACTGTAGGTGCTTGAGCTGCTTGTTGGCCTTGAGGGGCGGGGAGCAGAGCTTGATTGACTGTAGCTTGCACTGGGCTTGACGGGGACTATAGCGACAGTCCCCAGTGAAATGACCGTAAAGGTTGCAGTGAGCGCAAAAACGACAGGGTAGACCCACTGGATGATGATATGAGCATGTCGGGCAGAGCGGGTGAGGGCCTGTGTATGCACGCTTCGCTGGCGGTGCATTGATCACTGGAGCTGAGCGGTGGTGCTATTGCTGCTGAGCTGGTACAGCTTGTAGGGGAGCAGCAGTTGTTGTGGTAGCACAGCTCTTGTTGCTGGAGCTGTTGTTGTTGTACTTCTTCTTTCTTCTTGATGACTTGGAAGGTTGAGCAGATGAGTCGGTGGGTGCTGCGGTGGCTTGGTGCAGAGACTTGGTTTGCTTATCCCAAAAACCAGACTTCACTCGCTTGTCATTGATCTCAGCGACGAGTAGGTAGGTCTCTTCAATCGTTGCTGGCTTGGCGGTGTGAACAAAGTCGGCTACACAGTCGGGCAGGGCTCGAATGTACTTCTTGATGGTTTGATCTGGGGTCTTGACCTGATCGGGACATATGATGCTAAGATGCTTGAAACGAGCAGTGAGAGCAGCGTTGTCTCCATCCTTCTGCTTGATGGTCCAAAACTCGTTCTCCAGCTTTTGGCGTTCATGAGGAGGGCAGAATTCGTCGATCATAATTGCCTTCAACTCCTCCCATGTTAGCTCGTAAGCTGCATCATTTCCGTGCTTGTTTCGTTCGGCCGTCCACCAGTCTAGAGCACGGGACTGGAAGACGCCAGTAGCATTGAGTGTGCGGAGATTCTCAGGACAGCCGCTTTGGCGCAGAGTGACTTCAACCGAGTCAAACCAGTGAAACATGGCGGTAGGGCCATCTTCTCCGGTGAACTCTTTGGGTCCGCATGCTTTGAATTGCTTGAAACTGAAACCAGCTTTGCTAGCATCTTTGGGTGCGTCTGTTCGTGATTCTTCAGATGACTTGCTGGCGTTCTCATAAACGTTGCTCACAGCCTTTGCTACACTTTTGGCGATGATGGCGGCGAGATGCTTGTCTCTCTTCTCCTGTCGAGTCAGGTGGTGTCGGGATCCAGACGACGACATGGTCTGCAACAGACATCGTCACGGGACTCAACACAACGCAATCGAATCTCACCTCACACATCTAGACTACTAAAGCTTAGGAACACGTCGGAACACATATCACATAAGCACATAGGCACATAACCACAGATACATGTAAACACAGAAGCACATAAGCACGTAGGCACGTAGAGCACCGAGTTACATAGACACAGAAGCACATAAGCACCTAGGTATTTAATCACAGATGCAGTCAGAATACAGAAACCTATCATTCACAGCTTGCGTGTCATTCGTATAGCGATCGCGTATAGCATACTGAATAGCATCGTATAATATAGTCTACCTTACTCATAGCATAGCATAATACCGTCTAGATTGTAATTGAATATCGAATTGAGATAGAATAGCAATGCGAGTCGTGTGTGTTGATCGAAATGGCAGCAAAATCGAATAATGTCCAAAATATAAACACGTAAACAGATAAAGCACACAGAAACACATAAAATCAACGGGTCATCAGAGTACACGGCTGCGGTTCTCAGAATCAAAATGCATAAAATCGAGAGGTAGATTGTCTGCGGCTACTAGACATCGACTACCCAAAGCAATCCGACTATTCACAGTGGACTTGTCGTCACTTTCGACTTTAAGGGTCGTGTTTCTGCCTCGATTCTTGGGCTTTCCACACGCATCCTCTAGGGCATACTTGTGAGTTCAGGTCGTTGGAGTCCGTCGAAGCTTTAGTGAGAGGAAACATGTCCGGAATAAATTGCCAAGGTTAGGGTCTCACCCCAGGCTTAGCAATTTCTTCCTTGTTTTTAGAAAATCTAAGGAGAATTTTCATCAAAATGGGGATTTCACTCCTGATTTGGTATAATTCTCCTCGTATGTTATTGAAAATATCAGGATAAGCATGAGTAAATGGATAAAATCATCATTAGTCAGGCAATTTAGTTGAGAGTTTGCGGTTTTCACACCTATTCCTGACCAAATTTGCTTAACTTTTATTGAAAATTCGAGTGCAGTGATAACGAAGAATTGCAGAATAAGGCACATAAACTTGGTCTGTTGATTCCTAACTATAGTCTAGGTCTCTATGACAGCGACCCGGACTAGGTCGTGTCTAGCCTATTTCCCTATAGTTATGGCTCTGATACCAATCTGTCACACCCCAACCGATGGCGGAATCATCGGGGCATGGCACTGAGCGAAACAGATTGTCCAGAAGTTTCCACAACAACTATTAATACAAATTCCGTTTAAAATGATACGTCCCATACCGTATCCCGAATAAATAACAAGTTATTACAAATAACATCCAAACAATTAATCCTGCTCCGACAACTCAGATTCAAATTAAACATAAGTATTATTCAATGCCCTTAAAGACCCAGACTGACAAGATCTACAGACAACTAAGCACTAGCAGCTTGTTCTTGACAGACAACTATTTGTTGGGGGCCTCTAGAGACTTATTCTAGCTTCACTTCCCTAGAAGGCAAAAACCTTAAATACCTGTCACATACGTTAAAATAAAGTCAATACATAAAATGTAAAGGTGAGCATACAAGTTTGATAATAGCATATAGAGTTCGAATAGTTTACGCATAACCAGCACGTACACAGAGGGAAATGATGCATGTTAATTATCGACATGGACCTATCGATACCAACGACTGCGTGTTGACTGTCCGAGACAGTTCGTAATACATGATTACCACCGTAATCCGTGCAAGTAATTGTCCTTAACAACCCCCGTGTGAACGGGTGCTGAGTCCAAACTATAGTACTACGTTGCTAAGGCATGTAGACAACATTCCACGTGTGAACATAACAACAAGCATACATTTAGTCACGTAATACATGCAATCGGTCAGCGTTCAGATAGTTTGAATAGTGTGTTCGATTGTGATTTTGATAAGTAACGTATGTAACACCCAAAAGTGCTAAAGCAAAAAGGGTTCGAGTATACTCACAGTGGTTGGTTATGGATTGAAGGGAGCGCTGAGAGTAGGGTTAGCCTGAATAGTTCGATAGCATAACGATGAGTAACGCGGAAATGCAAACAAGTGCAAATGGATCGAATAGCCTGGTCGATCGAACAGTAGGTACGATCGAACGGGCTGTTCGATCGGCTTGAAAGTCCGTTTGAATAATCTTGTTCGATCGGCCGGTAGGCTCGATCGGCTGGACCATTCGAGTGGATTGTTTCTTCCTCTGATGTACTTGTGTATGATGGTTTGAACTTTTGAAGTTTTCGTTGTAGTATTTGAAAACACTGAAGTGTTCCTACCTTTCAGGTCGATCGATCGAATGGTCTATTTGATCGGCCGGCTTAGCCGATTGGTTAGGAACTTCATAGGTGGTTCTCAGTAGAATGTCACTCGATCGAACAGCCTGTTCGATCGGCTGGCATTCCACACTACGAACGAGTTGCAAAATCGATTAAGTGTTGAAGCATAGTATCTCATGATCCGAAGAGTAATGTTTACCAATCGAGTAGCGTATTCGATCGAACATCACTTCGTCAATAGCATACTTCTTGAAATTTGAAAAGTGTGGAACCATGTGCTAGCCGATCGGCTGGCCCGGCCGATCGGCTGGTATGTTCGATCGGCTGGGTTGTTCGTTCGAACAGCCTAGCCGTTCGGCCAGCAATTCTGACCTGGTCGGCCTTTGGTCTAACCTTTGGCTGTTTGATTATTTTTCATGCTTCTAAGGTATTTTGACAGCGAGTTAAACCGTAGAACGTGGGTTCTTACTTGTTGCACCGGTTCGGACAGGAATCACCCAAGTCCGGCCGGTGAACTGTTCGGAAGGGTAGTTTGACATTTAACCCGAAATCAGTGAGCCTCGTAGATAGAATCCGAATCTTGAACCTCTTGACTGTTAGAATGATTAGTCAGTGGGTTCGAGCTCCGTCTCTATCGGTTTTAAGGTTTTAAGTGTAAAATGTTGAAGAACAGTTGGAAATCCTTCCATGAAATTGTTAAGATTCTTACAAATCCTAGTTGTTTATGTGGAAATCGGTCAGATCTAAGCTATTCATGGTTGAGTGAGGCCAAAGTATGATGTTCTTCAAGAACACCATGATGACATCACCCAAGAACACTTAGATCTTGGTGATTTCACGGTTAGAATTCAAGTTTTGAAAGATAGAAAGGTGTAGAATCATGTAATGATCAAAATCGTACAAGAATTAGAGTGAAAACTTACCAGAGTTGAGAGAAATCTGAGAAAAGGTGAAGACCAAGGCTGGTTCGGTCAGAGCTTTCCAAAAGTAGAAAGAGTGACAATGACAGGGCTATTTATAGGCTCCAAAAGAGGAAAGTGTCAACCGATCGGCCAGGATCTCCGATCGAATGGCCTGCTCGATCGGCCAGGAAGGTGCTAGCCGATCGGCTGGCCTGTTCGATCAGGATGCTTCCTGTTCGATCAGCAACCCCTTTTCGAATGTTTCGTGACGGTCTTCGATATTTCGATTTCGATAGACGATGATACGAATACGATAGAGTTCCTAGTCAAATTACTTTCAGTCCCAACTACTATATCTAACATACAATCATCTATCAGTCACGTTTCGATGTCGGTTTCGATTGAGTTTGATTGCTTTTTGAGTTTCGATTCGAGTTTCGATTGATTCGATTGAATACCACAAAACATAAAGTAAACATACACAAGTAACACATAAGGCACACACACACGTAAGTATTACCACACCAGTTTCGCATAGTTCGAGTCTCGAGTTCGATTGATTGACTTGATTAACTTGATTATTGATTGATTAACTTTATCGCATTGTTACTTCCTACTATTCACAGTCGTAAATCGGTTGCATTGATTAAACATTCAATCATTTTATTTAAACAACACTTACTCCACATAATATAAATAAAACACAAAATCGACTAATTACAGTCAAGAAGTCAAAGTTGACTTGGACTTTGACTTTGAATTTGACATTCGAAAACACGGGGTGTTACAGATATTCTCATCTACTCTAAGAGTAAAGAGGAGCATGCAGCGCATCTGCATGCACTCCTAAGTTTATTGAGAAAAGAAAAGCTTTATGCCAAATTTTCGAAGTGTGAATTTTGGTTAGAAGAAGTACAGTTCCTTGGGCATTTAGTCAATCATGAAGGAATTCATGTGGATCCCACAAAGATTGAGGCAATTACCAAATGGAAAACCCCTGAATCACCAACCGATGTTAGAAGTTTCCTAGGATTGGCCGGTTTTTATAGAACATTTATCCGAGATTTTTCTAGAATAGCCATTCCCTTAACTAAGCTAACATGTAAATCTGTTAAGTTTGAATGGGGAGCAAAACAAGAAGAAGCCTTATAATTCTTAAGCAATGATTAACCAACGCACCCATACTAGCGTTACCAGAAGGAACTGAAGACTTTGTAGTCTATTGCGACACATCTAAGTTAGGTTATGGATGTGTGTTGATGCAACGTCAAAAGGTTATAGCCTACGCCTCTAGACAACTTAAGAATCATTAAGAGAATTATTCAACCCATGATTTAGAATTAGGAGCTATAATTTTCGCCCTGAAAATTTGGAGACATTACCTTTACTGTAGTAACTTCACCATTTTTACTGATCATAAGAGTTTATGGTATGTTCTCAGGCAAAAGGAATTACATATGAGACAGAGACGCTAGATGGAAATTCTTAGTAATTATGATTGTAATATCCTGTATCATGCAGGAAAGGCTAATGTTGTCACACCCCCAAAAATACCACAAGCGGAAACCCCCGCGAGGCGTGTGACGTACCAGGATCTAGCCACTAATCACGTTGAACCATAGACATATTAAATGTGATAAAACCTTTCATTAAATGAAATTGTCTAATTCAAACACCAGTAATAAAATCAACATGTTCAGCAGAAGCATAATAGTTTGTTTAAATAAAAAGTGTTCATCAAAGCAATATTGAGAAGCGTCCAAATGCCACGACCCATGACCACTCCAGCACTCCCAGATAGCAAGTTCCCATCCATGAACTTAAGGACCTGCAAGCATGCAGAAAAGTGTATCAGACAACGCTGGTGAGTTCATAGTTTGCTTTAACCGTTTAATACCAAGTAGTGACTTATGATATGTTTTGTTATGCTATGTTGATAATAACTCGATACCGCAGACGACCCTTTTTGCCCTTCTCCAATGCTCTATTAAACATTGGTCATGATTTAAAGTTATTAGTTCACGCCCGTCCTATCCAGGTACATCGTGAGGGTGCCAAACCTAATAGCGCTATCAACTAATAACCCCGTTGCCCTACAAGCAACTAACCCAGTAGTATGATGGGACTTAAGTGATAGAGAGTGAGTGTATTATCCAACATTAACGTTTACTGAAAACCGTCGCATATCCCCTGCAAGGATATGCGTATGTGAAATCCGCCTCACATCCCCTACAAGGATGTGGGTATTTGAAAACCGCCTCATATTCCCTACAAGGATATGGGTTTACGAAAATCCGTTTACAGTTTTGTCAGTTTGATTGTCCCCACCGGACGCATGCTTGTTTTGAGAGAAGTGAACTCACCTTGGTTTGCTCGGTAAGATTAGTTACTTGATCACACTTAATAAATCAAAGCCTATGATGTTCATGTACACATAATCAGTTCGCATTCCAGTTGTTCACATAGTTACACAAGAAGATTACCACATAACATATGCAACACACTACTGGGCCAACTACATTTCATCGATAAATCCTACAACACGACCACACACTAAACAAGAATCTACAATCAGTGCATAATCAGTAATGCCCAACCCAAGTGATGCCCAGCCCAAGTGCACAAACAGTGGTGTGAGTAAGGCCCAACATTGGCTTGTGCGATTGAGCCCCCTTGTGCGACCCGACGTGACATGTGCGACTGGGTCCACTTGTGCGACTCAGTCCACTTGTGCGCCTCGGTCCACTTGTGCGACTGGTTGATCTTGTGCGACTGTAACCAGGTCCGTGGCCCAGATAAGACTCAACGATGATATGACTGGGCCTTTTTCTTGTGCGATTCACACAAGCCCATCCGGACTTGTACGACTGGCACGACTTGTGCGATCCGTGTAAACAGGTGACACCCTCCCTTGTGCGATTGACCAAGATTTATGGAAAATGGTTACACACTCTAATTTGCAAATCAATTACCACATTTTCCATATTCCATTAGTTCTCATGAACCCTAGATCTATGTTTGAACATTACAGCACATATTAACATCAAAAACAATTCGAATGAGCATATTGTTCCATGATCCATATTTATTTCTAAATCATCAATTCATATAACAACATTACTGCCATCGTTTAAATCAGTTTCATGAGTTCGTTAACACATAGATGTTACCGAATCCCTTGAGTGTTAAATCAATTAGTCACACTAAAATCCTATCAAGCATTCGTAACAATCAACATCATGTACACAGTTAATCATATCCACCACAATCTCTAACAAAACCCCTAGATCATAAACAACCATTCTAATGCTCACTAACCATATTCAGCAACTTCACACATACTCTAGGATAGTCGACAAGGATCAAAACAGAAACGGGTTCACTAACCGAGAGGTGATGAGATTGTTCGTTGAAAGCTTGATCGAGAGAAACAATGCTTCGAAGAGAAGTTCCTGTCGTCGCTTGCTTGAGAGGAAATAGGGTTTGCAAGTACTTGAAAAGAATAGAATGATATGCAACTCATATGCATATATGCGAGCCACAAGGAAGTGGATTTGGGCTCGGTTTGGGTTATAAGGTTTTGGGCTTCAAGAAGCCCGCTTGGCAGGTGCGGCTGATAAGCATTTGTGCGATCCGAGACTAAACGTGACGGACATAAAACACATACAATTTCACTAATGTTTAAGTATAATTAAACAATCTATTCAGGTAGTTCATTCACTCAATCACATACATAATATCATAGAAACTAGTACATAAAGTATCCTTGAAAATACGAGTTGTCACAAATGTAGTAGTCGATGCTTTAAGTCGAAAGTATCACAAAAATCCAAAAAGAGTATGTTCTCTTAAATTAAATCTACAAGTAGACTTAAATGAACAGATCAGGAAAGCACAAGAATCAGTAATCAAGGATGATACTGAGAAGTTGAAAGGAATGATTAAGGAATTAGAACAAGGAACAGATGGAATTTGGAAATTCCATAAGGAAAGGATTTTGATACCTAAATTAGAAAACCTACGCCACCGTATATTAGAAGAAGCCCATAAGTCTAAGTATACGATGCATCTTGGAAGTGATAAGATGCATCAAGACTTAAGAAAGAATTTCTGGTGGATAGGAATGAAAAAGGATATAGCAGCTTATGTTTCTAAGTGTTTAACCTGTTCACAAATTAAAGCTGAACATCAGAAACCCTCAGGTTTATTGCAACAGCTAGAAATGCCAGTGTGGAAATGGGAATTGATAACAATGGATTTTGTTACCAAATTACCCAAGACAAGGAAAGGTAATGATATAATCTGGGTGATTGTAGACAGGCTAACTAAGTCAGCTCATTTCTTACCAATGAAGGAATCTTTCAGTATGGAACAATTAGCTAAGCTGTATGTAAATGAAATAGTTTCATTACATGGAATTCCTTTATCAATTGTTTCTGATAGAAATAGCCGTTTACCTCTCATTTTTGGACAAGTTTCCAAAAAGCAATGGGAACCAAGCTAAATCTAAGCACTGCTTATCATCCTCAAACGGATGGGAAAAGCGAAAGGACAATTCAGACAATGGAAGATATGCTTAGAGCTTGTGTAATTGATTTCGGAGGTAATTGGGACGATCACTTACCATTAATAGAATTTTCCTACAATAACAGCTATCATACCAGTATAAATGCTGCACCATTCGAAGCACTTTATGGACGAAAGTGCCGAACTCCAGTCTGTTGGGCAGAGATTGGAGAAAAGCAACTATCTGGACCAGAAATAGTACAAGAAACAACGGACAAGATTGTTCAAGTCAAGGAATGACCGAAAGCAGCACGCGACCGACAGAAAAGTTATGCTGATAACAGGCGGAAGCCATTGGAGTTTTAGGTAGGTGACAAGGTATTATTAAAGGTCTCTCCTTGGAAAGGAGTAGTGAGTTTCATCAAAAGGGGAAAGCTAAGCCCCATGTATGTTGGACCCTTTGAGATTATCAAGAGGATAGGGCCTGTAGGTTATCAACTACAATTGCCAGAGGAAATGGCAGGAATACATGATGTATTTCATGTATGCAATCTCAAAAAGTGCTTAGCCGATGAATCACTGGTAGTGCCTCTTAAGGACATAGAGGTAAATGAAAAGTTAAAATTTGTAGAGAAGCCTCTTCAGATTGAAGACAGAAAAGTCAAGAATCTTAAACACAAGAGATTAGTTCTGGTCAAAGTGAAATGGGATTCCAAAAGAGGAAATACCCACACCTATTCCAGTAGACCTCGAGGACGAGTTCTAAAACAAGGTGGGGAGGATATAACAACCCTCCTAAAATATTTCCGACACTCCTAATATATTTAGAATATCCCTAAAGTTCCTAAAATACACCCGTATACAAAAACCGGGCCCTAAATTCCTTATATAAATAAAAATAAAATAAAAACAAGAATTTGGGGTCGCTCGTGGGCCGCGAAGACCTTCATTGTCTTCTACGTGGGGCGCGACAGCTGGTCAACAGGGCGCAGCCCGGTGCTGCCACGTGTCAAACGCATGTCGAAGCTAGATTAGTGATTGGTCAAGGCTAGGGCCTACTACCCCTATGTCGCGGGCCGTGAAGGCTAAGCCTTCGGGTTACGCGGGGCGCGACGAAGTTTCTGATCAGCACTATAAATAGGCTCGATCGGCATCAGTTGCAATTCGCTCACAAATTCGAATTCTCTCTCAATTCTGAATATTAGAAAGTAGTATCGGGTATTATACCCCCTAAAATAGCGAAGCCCTGCCTCGTTGTAAGTATTTTAACCCCCGGTTACGTATTAGATACGCTGCCCAATTGATCTAGCGCTCCGTAACGGCTGTCGAGGCTCTGTCCGACGTAGTCGTTGGAGTTCTGTCTCGGGGAGGGTATAACTAATGTAAATATTGGGTTATTATACTAATGCGTGTGCATTGTGTAATTAATAGATAATCACCAGGAAATCACAAAGGAAAACCCTAAGATAGCAATGTGAGTAATCCTCCTTTTTGCAAACTGTTTTTACAAAACCTCAAATGATTTACATTATATTAAACAGTGATTGAGTATTTGTATTCTACAATTATCGTCGGTATGTTGGGGTTTTGTATACAAAATTTGTTACTACACTGTGAGTAGTAACATAACCATAAGTCGGGTTGATAGTACTGTGGGTGGTAATTAAAGTAGAAAAATAAACAAATGTAATTGCGAGATCGCCGTCAATGCTGTAAACGATTTTACTTGTCTTGATTAAATTGGGATTCACTCACCAGTATTTCCCACTGACAAAATGTTTCTAAACGCGTTTCAGGTAACAAAATGTGAAAGCCAAATAGAAGCGAGCTGGACAACACTGAAGGCTTGGAAAAGTGGCAATAAAGTTACCTAAAATAAAGAAGATGTTTTATTAAATAAAATAGGGTTTACCCCTATAAAATGTTTGTAATGGAAACTTGGGAGTTTCCCATGTGTTTAATATTATAAAAGTGTGGTATTTTACTTTGATAAAATATTTCCTAACTACGGTCCTGATGTAATTTCCGCTGCCAAATTGATAAACACCGATACCACTAATACTGGTCGCGGCCGCCCGTTCCCGGGTAATTAGGGGACGGGGGTTGTGACAAAACCGGTTCGCGGATGAGGAGGATACTGGGGCATGTGATACCTCGGCTCTGATTGGGTCGGGTTTAGAAGACATGCTTATGCTCTTAACCTTAAGTTTTTTCCCACCTTCGAAGACAACCTACACACATCACAAAAGTTCCAATAAGATTGGAGTTGTACCATATCTGCGATTTCGGAGCGTAGCGCCCCAAGGAACCTCGCGATAATTTGTTCTTCCTATGCTTCAGCTCAGGACCGCATGCGTAGCCTGTGAAATTCAGCAATTAATTCCTCAACGGTGGATGTTCGTTGGGAGAGGTTATGATACTCCAAGAAAGCATCTTGGCGATAATCCACGGGTAAGAACTTTTCCTGTAATAATTTTTTTTTTTCATTTTTGCCCAGGTTTCAACTTTTGATCTCGCCTCTTGAGCTCTTTTCTTTTTCACATGATCCCACCACAAGGAAGCATATTTATGTAATTTTATAGCAACAAGTTTTACCTTACATTTGTCAGAAATTTCCCGAAGATCAATGACGCATTCCACCGTGCTAAGCCAGTCAATAAAATCATCTGGTTGTGCTCTGCCATCGAACTCAAGAATCTCGATCTTAATCCCTAGACTTCAAAGTGAATATGAACCAATTGATTCCCTTCGATCTCCACGACGTCCAAAAGGGATCCTGGACCTGTTGTTGTAACCCCGCATTCTCGGCTATGTCTCATGGGTCTCTCCCGTAATCTTCGTTGCCTCAGTCGGCGTCTCTACGAGGACGTTGAGGTGCTCCGCCACGAAAAGCATTGATTCTTGATGTGCTATGATACCAACTGATGCAAATTCTCTCATAGAAGGTTTCAAGAACTCAAATTCGTATTATTCTTTGATAAAAAAACCAACAAACATCTCAAACTAAGTTCCAGAATATAAAGAAATAAATGTCCATTGGAAATACCTAACAATTCAAGGGATAAAACTAATAAATCAAAATTCAAATACAAGATAAACAACATAAAACAAGATAGAGATAAACTCCGAAACAAGCTGGCTTTCAGTCCGGGTTTGCACCGGTCTTCACCTTACGGGTCAGGTCCACGGTCCACGAGCTGGTCCGGGTCGTCTGCATCAGTTTAGTTTCCAATATTTTAGAATTTGTAATGAAGTAACTTTTATTTTATTAATACTACAATTATGTATTCAAGTAATTTGTTAACCGGCATTGTACATCAATCCTTCCTTATGTTAAGGGGTGTTAAATGGATCATTTGTTAACATGTTAACGGGATGTTAAAAGATTGAATTAATTTGTTTTCTTTTTTTAATTATACCCAAACTACTAATATAATAGGGTTAGGTGAAGTTAATGAGATTCAACCATTTCCTTGAGGTGAGGTGAAGTGAAATGGAGAAAAGTGAGTGATGTGGCATCTATGTGAAGTTGAGGAGAGTAAAAGTATACCCCCAAGGTCTTAGTTCTCTTTGTTGAATTGTTCTGTTTTATTGATTAAAAACAACTCGTGACGGTTTGGTTCATGGTTTAACCTAAAAATACCTCAAATTAAAAAAAAAAACATTATGATAAAACTTGGTTGTTATTTAATCCTCTTCTATAAGGTATATCGTTCTCAACTCTTATAAAAAATGATGTACATGTTGTTGTAACACATTTTTCGTCTGTTCCACAAGCTTCATGTTCTTTGTACTTTAGTTTTTAATTCTTTTAGAATATGTATCGAAGTTACTATTATTAATTCTCCTATATATTAATATACGAATGAAATGAACAGTAAACAAACTATAATATAATAAAATGGATAGTAAACAAAATATAATATAATAAAATGAATAGTAAACAAACTATAATATAATAAAATGAACAATAAACAAACTATAATATAATAAAATATTGTATATAGTTTTTTCTATAGTAATTGTTATCTCCTTTACTTTTTAAGTCTGATAAGCTTCGTGTTAACCAGTACTTGTATTCAAAATACCGGTTCGTTATCGTAGGTAAAAACCAGCACCAGCCTGGTACATAAAACGCCAAAAGTCGGTACCGGATTGAGTTTGATAATCTTTTAGTTCGAGAAATTTGGTACTGCTACCCAGTACCATTTGCTTATCCCTAATCACGGGTACCGTACGAACACCAACGGTATGTACAACTTTTTTTTTGTTTCAGGGGTAGGGATGAGCTCGGTGCCAACTGATACCGAATTGGTATTGGTACCGAAGATACCGGTGACGGTACCGGTATATGAAGGTAAAAACCGGCAGTGAACTGTTACTAGGAACGTCAAACGTCAGGAAATTCGGTACCGGTACCCATTACTATTTGCTCATCTCTGACTACGTGACTACGTGCTTCTACCGAACAACATCATTACCATACAACTTTTTAAGTTGATTTTCTTTCGGTTATTTTTTAGTGTTTTTTTCTACATTTTCTTTTTATTCCTGTCAGCAGTTCCGTGTGTAACGCGCTCATAGTGATTTCAAACACATATAAACACAGACTAAATAACAAAAGAAGTTCTCCGTAACGCGCGACGACGGTTTTTATAACTAGTTATATTAATAGTACAATTATGTATCTAAGTAATTTATTATATGGAAGCTCCAGAAATAGTAATTTATTATTTGGAAGCTACAGAAATGTTCACGTGAGAAAAGCTTTATTTATTAACCACAACAAGGAATCATTATTAGTTATTTGTTAAATTGTTCTTTTTATTGATAAAAACCCGCTACTAACGATTTGATTCACAATTTAACCTAAAAACAGTTCAAATCAAACTGCGAGCACCTTTATATTTATACGAAAAACACCTCTTAATTTTAAAACATTAAAAGCATTATCGTACTCGGTAACCTTGGCTGTTATTTAATCTTCTTATATATATATATATATATATATATATATGTATATATATACATGTATATAGCGTTTGGTTCGCAGGAATTCAAAAGAATTGGAATCCCAATTCCAATCTTCATGTATTTGGTTGATAATGGAATTGAAATTAGGCATGAATTCCTTCAAATTCCTTTAACTAAAGGAATTCAAAATCCTTCCTATATGTGAAGGAATTAAAGTAAATCATTGGAATCTTCGACCGTTTCAACCCGTACTGTTTCGACCCATACTGCTTTTGATCCGAACAGTTTCGACCCGTACCGTTTCCACTCGTACCGTTTTGACGCGAACGTTTCGACCCGTAATGTTTCGACGCTAACGGTTTCGACCCGTACTGTTTCGAATCGAACCGTTTCCACGCGAACCGTTTCGACCCATACCGTTTCGATGCGAACCGTTTCGACCCGTACCGTTTTGGCCTGTACCGTTTAGACCCGTACCATGTCTACCCGTACCGTTTCGAACCGAACCGTTTCGAATCGAACCGTTTTGACCCATACTTGTTTCGATCCGAACCATTTCGACGCGAAGCGTTTCGACCCGTACCGTTTCGACCCAAACCTTTTTGACGCGAACCGTTTCCATTCGAACCGTTTCGACCCGTACCATTTCCACCAATACCGTTTCGAATCGAACCGCTTCGAATCGAACCATTTCGACCCGAAATGGTGGTTGTGGGTGCCGGGGTGATGGATTCCAATTCATTTGACAACCAAACACAACAAAAATGGAATTGCGATTCCAAATCCAACAATTTCTAATTCCAATTGGAATGTTTAAATTCCAAATCCAATTTCTTCAAATTCTAATTCCTATATGAATTCCAATTTTAATTCCAAATCATTCCGCAAACCAAACGCCCCCTTATCAAACTTGATGGGCATGTTCTTGTAACACATTTTAATTTTTAGGCCTGTTCCACAAGCTGCATGATTTTTAGATTAGTATCTAACAATTATTATCCGCAATTTGCAAACGCGCATGTTTAAATCTCAAAAAAAATATATGCTTGAAATATACAATTCTGAACAACATAACTCTTAGATTAACATGGAACATGAATTGGAATTAGGCACGAATTCCTTCAAATTCCTTTAACTAATAAAGGAATTCAAAATTCTTCCTATATGTGAAGGAATTAAAGTAAATTATTGGAATCTTCGGCCGTTTCGACCCGAACCGTTTTAACCCGTACCCTTTCGACCCATACTGATTTCGATCCGAACCGTTTCGGCCCGTACCGTTTCCACTCGTACCGTTTTTACGCGAACATTTCGACCCGTAATGTTTCGACGCTAACGGTTTCGACCCGTGCTGTTTCGAATCGAACCGTTTCGACGCGAACCGTTTCGACCCGTACCGTTTCAATGCGAACCGTTTCGACGCTTACAGTTCCGATGCGAACCGTTTCGACCCGTACCATTTTGACCTCTACCGTTTCGACCCGTACCATGTCAACCCGTGCCGTTTTGAACCGAACCGTTTCGGCCCATACTGGTTTCGACGCGAAGCGTTTCGACCCATACCGTTTCGACCCAAAAGGTTTTGACGCGAACCGTTTCCACCCGAACCGTTTCGACCCGTACCGTTTCCACCAGTACCGTTTCTAATCGAACCATTTCGACCCGAAATGGTGGTTGTGGGTGTCGGGGTGATGGATTCCAATTCATTTGACAACCAAACACAACAAAAATGCAATTGAGATTCCAAATCCAAAAATTTCCAATTCCAATTGGAATGTTTAAATTCCAAATCCAATTTCTTCAAATTCTAATTCCTATACGAATTCCAATTTCAATTCCAAATCATTCCGCAAACCAAACGCCCCCTTATCAAACTTGATGGGCATGTTCTTGTAACACATTTTTTTAGGCCTGTTCCACAAGCTGCATGTTTTTTTAGATTAGTAGCTAACAATTATTATCCGCATTTTGCAAACGCGCATGTTTAAATCTCAAAAAAATATATGCTTGAAATATACAACTTTTTAAGTTGATTTTCTTTCGGTTATTTTTTAGTGTTTTTTTCTACATTTTCTTTTTATTCCTGTCAGCAATTCCGTGTGCAACGCGCTCATAGTGATTTCAAACACATATAAACACAGACTAAATAACAAAAGAAGTTCGCCGTAACGCGCGACAACGGTTTTTATAACTAGTTATATTAATAGTACAATTATGTATCTAAGTAATTTATTATATGGAAGCTCCAGAAATAGTAATTTATTATTTGGAAGCTACAGAAATGTTCACGTGAGAAAAGCTTTATTTATTAACCACAACAAGGAATCATTATTAGTTATTTGTTAAATTGTTCTTTTTATTGATAAAAACCCGCTACTAACGATTTGATTCACAATTTAACCTAAAAACAGTTCAAATCAAACTGCGAGCACCTCTATATTTATACGAAAAACACCTCTTAATTTTAAAACATTAAAAGCATTATCGTACTCGGTAACCTTGGCTGTTATTTAATCTTCTTATATATATATATATATATATATATATATATGTATATATATATATATATATCGTCCTCAACTCTTAGGGGGCGTTTGGTTCGCAGGAATTCAAAAGAATTGGAATCCCAATTCCAATCTTCATGTATTTGGTTGACAATGGAATTGAAATTCGGCATGAATTCCTTCAAATTCCTTTAACTAAAGGAATTCAAAATCCTTCCTATATGTGAAGGAATTAAAGTAAATCATTGGAATCTTCGACCGTTTCAACCCGTACCGTTTCGACCCATACTGGTTTTGATCCGAACAGTTTCGACCCATACCGTTTCCACTCGTACCGTTTTGACGCGAATGTTTCGACCCGTAATGTTTCGACGCTAACGGTTTCGACCCGTACTGTTTCGAATCGAACCGTTTCCACGCGAACCGTTTCTACCCATACTGTTTCGATGCGAACCGTTTCGACCCGTACCGTTTTGACCTGTACCGTTTCGACCCGTACCATGTAAACCCGTACCGTTTCGAACCGAACCGTTTCGAATCGAACCGTTTTGACCCATACTGGTTTCGATCCGAACCATTTCGACGCGAAGCGTTTCGACCCGTACCGTTTCGACCCAAACCTTTTTGACGCGAACCGTTTCATTCGAACCGTTTCGACCCGTACCGTTTCCACCAATACCGTTTCGAATCGAACCGCTTCGAATCGAACCATTTCGACCCGAAATGGTGGTTGTGGGTGCCGGGGTGATGGATTCCAATTCATTTGACAACCAAACACAACAAAAATGGAATTGCGATTCCAAATCCAACAATTTCTAATTCCAATTGGAATGTTAAAATTCCAAATCCAATTTCTTCAAATTCTAATTCCTATACGAATTCCAATTTTAATTCCAAATCATTCCGCAAACCAAACGCCCCCTTATCAAACTTGATGGGCATGTTCTTGTAACACATTATAATTTTTAGGCCTGTTCCACAAGCTGCATGTTTTTTAGATTAGTATCTAACAATTATTATCCGCAATTTGCAAACACGCATGTTTAAATCTCAAAAAAAATATATGCTTGAAATATACAATTCTGAACAACATAACTCTTAGATTAACATGGAACATGAATTGGAATTAGGCATGAATTCCTTCAAATTTTTTTAACTTATAAAGGAATTCAAAATCCTTCCTATATGTGAAGGAATTAAAGTAAATTATTGGAATCTTCGACCGTTTCGACCCGAACCGTTTTAACCCGTACCCTTTCGACCCATACTGGTTTCGATCCGAACCGTTTCGGCCCGTACCGTTTCCACTCGTACCGTTTTTACGCGAACGTTTCGACCCGTAATGTTTTGACGCTAACGGTTTCGACCCGTGCTGTTTTGAATCGAACCGTTTCGACGCGAACCGTTTCGACCCGTACCGTTTCGATGCGAACCGTTTCGACGCTTACAGTTCCGATGCGAACCGTTTCGACCCGTACCATTTTGACCTGTACCGTTTCGACCCGTACCATGTCAACCCGTACCGTTTTGAACCGAACCGTTTCGGCCCATACTGGTTTCGATCCGAACTGTTTCGACGCGAAGCGTTTCGACCCATACCGTTTCGACCCAAAAGGTTTTGACGCGAACCGTTTCCACCCGAACCGTTTCGACCCGTACCGTTTCCACCAGTACCGTTTCTAATCGAACCATTTCGACCCGAAATGGTGGTTGTGGGTGTCGGGGTGATGGATTCCAATTCATTTGACAACCAAACACAACAAAAATGGAATTGAGATTCCAAATCCAACAATTTCCAATTCCAATTGGAATGTTTAAATTCCAAATCCAATTTCTTCAAATTCTAATTCCTATACGAATTCCAATTTCAATTCCAAATCATTCCGCAAACCAAACGCCCCCTTATCAAACTTGATGGGCATGTTCTTGTAACACATTTTAATTTTTAGGACTGTTCCACAAGCTGCATGTTTTTTTAGATTAGTAGCTAACAATTATTTTCCGCAATTTGCAAACGCGCATGTTTAAATCTCAAAAAAATATATGCTTGAAATATACAACTTTTTAAGTTGATTTTCTTTCGGTTATTTTTTAGTGTTTTTTTCTACATTTTCTTTTTATTCCTGTCAGCAATTCCGTGTGCAACGCGCTCATAGTGATTTCAAACACATATAAACACAGACTAAATAACAAAAGAAGTTCGCCGTAACGCGCGACGACGGTTTTTATAACTAGTTATATTAATAGTACAATTATGTATCTAAGTAATTTATTATATGGAAGCTCCAGAAATAGTAATTTATTATTTGGAAGCTACAGAAATGTTCACGTGAGAAAAGCTTTATTTATTAACCACAACAAGGAATCATTATTAGTTATTTGTTAAATTGTTCTTTTCATTGATAAAAACCCGCTACTAACGGTTTGATTCACAATTTAACCTAAAAACAGTTCAAATCAAACTGCGAGCACCTCTATATTTATACGAAAAACACCTCTTAATTTTAAAACATTAAAAGCATTATCGTACTCGGTAACCTTGGCTGTTATTTAATCTTCTTATATATATATATATATATGTATATATATATATATCGTCCTCAACTCTTAGGGGGCGTTTGGTTCGCAGGAATTCAAAAGAATTGGAATCCTAATTCCAATCTTCATGTATTTGGTTGACAATGGAATTGAAATTAGGCATGAATTCCTTCAAATTCCTTTAACTAAAGGAATTCAAAATCCTTCCTATATGTGAAGGAATTAAAGTAAATCGTTGGAATCTTCGACCGTTTCAACCCGTACCGTTTCGACCCATACTGGTTTTGATCCGAACAGTTTCGACCCGTACCATTTCCACTCGTACCGTTTTGACGCGAACGTTTCGACCCGTAATGTTTCGACGCTAACGGTTTCGACCCGTACTGTTTCGAATCGAACCGTTTCCACGCGAACCGTTTCGACCCATACCGTTTCGATGCGAACCGTTTCGACCCGTACCGTTTTGACCTGTACCGTTTCGACCCGTACCATGTCAACCCGTACCGTTTCGAACCGAACCGTTTCGAATCGAACCGTTTTGACCCATACTGGTTTCGATCCGAACCATTTCGACGCGAAGCGTTTCGACCCGTACCGTTTCGACCCAAACCTTTTTGACGCGAACCGTTTCCATTCGAACCGTTTCGACCCGTACCGTTTCCACCAATACCGTTTCGAATCGAACCCCTTCGAATCGAACCATTTCGACCCGAAATGGTGGTTGTGGGTGCCGGGGTGATGGATTCCAATTCATTTGACAACCAAACACAACAAAAATGGAATTGCGATTCCAAATCCAACAATTTCTAATTCCAATTGGAATGTTAAAATTCTAAATCCAATTTCTTCAAATTCTAATTCCTATACGAATTCCAATTTTAATTCCAAATCATTCCGCAAACCAAACGCCCCCTTATCAAACTTGATGGGCATGTTCTTGTAACACATTATAATTTTTAGGCCTGTTCCACAAGCTGCATGTTTTTTAGATTAGTATCTAACAATTATTATCCGCAATTTGCAAACGAGCATGTTTAAATCTCAAAAAAAATATATGCTTGAAATATACAATTCTGAACAACATAACTCTTAGATTAACATGGAACATGAATTGGAATAAGGCATGAATTCCTTCAAATTCCTTTAACTTATAAAGGAATTCAAAATCCTTCCTATATGTGAAGGAACTAAAGTAAATTATTGGAATCTTCGACCGTTTCGACCCGAACCGTTTTAACCCGTACCTTTTCGACCCATACTGGTTTCGATCCGAACCGTTTCGGCCCGTATCGTTTCCACTCGTACCGTTTTTACGCGAACGTTTCCACCCGTAATGTTTCGACGCTAACGGTTTCGACCCGTGCTGTTTCGAATCGAACCGTTTCGACCCGTACCGTTTCGATGCGAACCGTTTCGACGCTTACAGTTCCGATGCGATCCGTTTCGACCCGTACCATTTTGACCTGTACCGTTTCGACCCGTACCATGTCAACCCGTACCGTTTTGAACCGAACCGTTTCGGCCCATACTGGTTTCGATCCGAACTGTTTCGATGCGAAGCGTTTCGACCCATACCGTTTCGACCCAAAAGGTTTTGACGCGAACCGTTTCCACCCGAACCGTTTCGACCCGTACCGTTTCCACCAGTACCGTTTCTAATCGAACAATTTCGACCCGAAATGGTGGTTGTGGGTGTCGGGGTGATGGATTCCAATTCATTTGACAACCAAACACAACAAAAATGGAATTGAGATTCCAAATCCAACAATTTCCAATTCCAATTGGAATGTTTAAATTCCAAATCCAATTTCTTCAAATTCTAATTCCTATACGAATTCCAATTTCAATTCCAAATCATTCCGCAAACCAAACGCCCCCTTATCAAACTTGATGGGCATGTTCTTGTAACACATTTTAATTTTTAGGACTGTTCCACAAGCTGCATGTTTTTTTAGATTAGTAGCTAACAATTATTATCCGCAATTTGCAAACGCGCATGTTTAAATCTCAAAAAAATATATGCTTGAAATATACAACTTTTTAAGTTGATTTTCTTTCGGTTATTTTTTAGTGTTTTTTTCTACATTTTCTTTTTATTCCTGTCAGCAATTCCGTGTGCAACGCGCTCATAGTGATTTCAAACACATATAAACACAGACTAAATAACAAAAGAAGTTCGCCGTAACGCGCGACGACGGTTTTTATAACTAGTTATATTAATAGTACAATTATGTATCTAAGTAATTTATTATATGGAAGCTCCAGAAATAGTAATTTATTATTTGGAAGCTACAGAAATGTTCACGTGAGAAAAGCTTTATTTATTAACCACAACAAGGAATCATTATTAGTTATTTGTTAAATTGTTCTTTTTATTGATAAAAACCCGCTACTAACGGTTTGATTCACAATTTAACCTAAAAACAGTTCAAATCAAACTGCGAGCACCTCTATATTTATACGAAAAACACCTCATAATTTTAAAACATTAAAAGCATTATCGTACTCGGTAACCTTGGCTGCTATTTAATCTTCTTATATATATATATATATATATATATATGTATATATATATATATATATATCGTCCTCAACTCTTAGGGGGCGTTTGGTTCGCAGGAATTCAAAAGAATTGGAATCCTAATTCCAATCTTCATGTATTTGGTTGACAATGGAATTGAAATTAGGCATGAATTCCTTCAAATTCCTTTAACTAAAGGAATTCAAAATCCTTCCTATATGTGAAGGAATTAAAGTAAATCGTTGGAATCTTCGACCGTTTCAACCCGTACCGTTTCGACCCATACTGGTTTTGATCCGAACAGTTTCGACCCGTACCATTTCCACTCGTACCGTTTTGACGCGAACGTTTCGACCCGTAATGTTTCGACGCTAACGGTTTCGACCCGTACTGTTTCGAATCGAACCGTTTCCACGCGAACCGTTTCGACCCATACCGTTTCGATGCGAACCGTTTCGACCCGTACCGTTTTGACCTGTACCGTTTCGACCCGTACCATGTAAACCCGTACCGTTTCGAACCGAACCGTTTCGAATCGAACCGTTTTGACCCATACTGGTTTCGATCCGAACCATTTCGACGCGAAGCGTTTCGACCCTTACCGTTTCGACCCAAACCTTTTTGACGCGAACCGTTTCCATTCGAACCATTTCGACCCGTACCGTTTCCACCAATACCGTTTCGAATCGAACCGTTTCGAATCGAACCATTTCGACCCGAAATGGTGGTTGTGGGTGCCGGGGTGATGGATTCGAATTCATTTGACAACCAAACACAACAAAAATGGAATTGCGATTCCAAATCCAACAATTTCTAATTCCAATTGGAATGTTAAAATTCCAAATCCAATTTCTTCAAATTCTAATTCCTATACGAATTCCAATTTTAATTCCAAATCATTCCGCAAACCAAACGCCCCCTTATCAAACTTGATGGGCATGTTCTTGTAACACATTTTAATTTTTAGGCCTGTTCCACAAGCTGCATGTTTTTTAGATTAGTATCTAACAATTATTATCCGCAATTTGCAAACGAGCATGTTTAAATCTCAAAAAAAATATATGCTTGAAATATACAATTCTGAACAACATAACTCTTAGATTAACATGGAACATGAATTGGAATTAGGCATGAATTCCTTCAAATTCCTTTAACTTATAAAGGAATTCAAAATCCTTCCTATATGTGAAGGAATTAAAGTAAATTATTGGAATCTTTGACCGTTTCGACCTGAACCGTTTTAACCCGTACCCTTTCGACCCATACTGGTTTCGATCCGAACCGTTTCGGCCCGTACCGTTTCCACTCGTACCGTTTTTACGCGAACGTTTCGACCCGTAATGTTTCGACGCTAACGGTTTCGACCCGTGCTGTTTCGAATCGAACCGTTTCGACGCGAACCGTTTCGACCCGTACCGTTTCGACGCTTACAGTTCCAATGCGAACCGTTTCGACCCGTACCATTTTGACCTGTACCGTTTCGACCCGTACCATGTCAACCCGTACCGTTTTGAACCGAACCGTTTCGGCCCATACTGGTTTCGATCCGAACTGTTTCGACGCAAAGCGTTTCGACCCATACCGTTTCGACCCAAAAGGTTTTGACGCGAACCGTTTCCACCCGAACCGTTTTGACCCGTACCGTTTCCACCAGTACCGTTTCTAATCGAACCATTTCGACCCGAAATGGTGGTTGTGGGTGTCGGGGTGATGGATTCCAATTCATTTGACAACCAAACACAACAAAAATGGAATTGAGATTCCAAATCCAACAATTTCCAATTCCAATTGGAATGTTTAAATTCCAAATCCAATTTCTTCAAATTCTAATTCCTATACGAATTCCAATTTCAATTCCAAATCATTCCGCAAACCAAACGCCCCCTTATCAAACTTGATGGGCATGTTCTTGTAACACATTTTAATTTTTAGGCCTGTTCCACAAGCTGCATGTTTTTTTAGATTAGTAGCTAGCAATTATTATCCGCAATTTGCAAACGCGCATGTTTAAATCTCAAAAAAATATATGCTTGAAATATACAATTCTGAACAACATAACTCTTAGATTAATACGGAACATGATAATTTCTCTATCACTAACTTTTTATTTTTATACTTGAAGATACCGTCATTATGCATTCCATATATTAACAGTCAATATTTTATGTTGACTAGTTATTATTCTGCCAAAATCCTCCATGATGGGCCTTAGTATTAAGAATCTGAATGGATTTCTTGCAATTATCTATACCTTTGAAAGCATCAAGAGGATATAAATTGTATGTGACAACAGTTACAAGTACAACCATAGGTAGATAATCTTATTGAAGTGATTCTTGATTTGAACATAATCACTCATACTATCTTTTGCACTTTATTGAAATAATAGTGTTACAGTTCAGTCATACAAAGATACCCACGAGGAAACGAAGCATATACATATTATGAAGATAGATTCAAACTACAATAGGATAAAAAGATTAAAGGACGTTTTTTATTTATAACGCAAAATCCAACAAAGAGCTCTATAAGCATAATGGTAGAAGTAAAGAGTGATTATAACGCAAAATCCAACTAATCATTTCTATTTAAAAACGACAATGAGGTAACAATTTTCTCATTGGTTCGGTTATTAAGCAGCAGGTGGCCAGAATATGTATTACAAAATACTCTAAACGAATATGTCATTAGAACGAGCATATTTTTATCTACGTTTTAACCTAAGTTTGATTAAAAATGGAGTAAGGTCAAAAATAATATATTTAATTATTAATATTAAACGGTCTCCTATATTAGCCAAGACTTGTCAAGATATTTCACCTTTCACCCAATCATCTTACTTACTCGTTTAACAATATATGAAATATAAATTACATAATTCATACGTTTATAACCAGTACATTAAGGTTCGGGGTATTACATAATGGAAACTTGGGAATTTCCCATGTGTTTAATACTATAAAAGTGTGATATTTTACTCTGATAAAATATTTCCTAACTACGGTCCTGATGTAATTTCCGCTGCTAAACTGATACACACCGATACCACTAATACTGGCCACGGCCGCCCGTTCCCGGGTAATTAGGGGACGGGGGTTGCGACAAAACCGGTTCGCGGATGAGGAGGATACTGGGGCATGTGATACCTCAGCTTTGATTGGGTCGGGTTTAGAAGACATGCTTCTGCTCTTAACCTTAAGTTTTTTCCCACCTTCGAAGACAACCTACACGCATCATTAAAGTTCCAATAAGATTGGAGTTGTACCATATCCGCGATTTCGGAGCGTAGCGCCCATTTGGACACCTACAATGCTCCATACTCTGACAACCTTTTATCCATAAGAACCCAAGAGTTGTTAGGAGGTTGCTCCCACAATCCTCCTCCTCTTTCTCTCCAAGTCTCACCATATTTTGACATTCATGTACTCTCAACTTCCTTAACTTTGTAAGAGCCTTACTCGCCTTTGCTTCTGATTCCCACAAGTATCTTATTTCGTTACAATTGGTTATGAATAAGTTTCAACTTCTCCAAGATACTCAATAACACCTCTCCACGCCACATCACTAAGCCCTAACATAAATTCTATTCTCAACTCCTTGACTGATGAAGCAACTTGAAACAGCTTTCTCAATAGACCACTCTCACATTCAGATACTTCTAGAATATTCAATAAGGGCAGTGCTCCAGGTGACACTTGAACCAAATTAGGACAACCTCTAATAACAAGCTTTTTAAGGCATGGAAACTACACGACCTCAATACGAGTTGACCATACTTCCAACCTCTTCATATTCCGTAATTCAAGAACTTCAAGTGATGTGAATGCACGACTGGTCCCAATTAACTCTGAACCCATAGCTTTCACCTCATTTATGTCTTCAATATACAACTCCTTAAGTGAGGGCAACTGCCCAAGTGGTGGTAAAGATGTACAATGTTTACAGCCACGTAGAGACACACTAATCAGATTAAGATACGATGTATCCCCAACCCAATCAGGAAACTCTATACCCCCATATGACACTATTCCAAGCTTTATCAATGTTTACAGCCACGTAGAGACACACTAATCAGATTAAGATACGATGTATCCCCAACCCAATCAGGAAACTCTATACCCCCATATGACACTATTCCAAGCTTTATCAAACTCTCACTATGAGGCTTCAACGCATCGAGGACCTCCTTTTCCAGAGATTCCTTTCTAGAATCATTAAACACGTCACTCCATTCTAGTTCTATACCGCTTAGCCTTTTTTGCGATAAGTTTGCCTCAGATGCATGCGACGCTATTTCCACTTTTTCCAGCCCCTTGATATGAGTCTTCCCATGAAGATTTGTGAGGTCTTTAAGCTCGGCTATTGCAAGGCCATTATCTCCACCGATAATGATCTTGGAGAGAGTTTGTAAGCTTTTCAGCTTGCCAATCCCTAAGGATATCTTACTCAAAAGTGGAGTATCCCTAATATCCAGATGCCGCAAGTTTTTAAGCTTTGAGAAGTTTATGGGCAACATACTTAGACGGTTACATCTATAAAGGATTAATGACTGTAAATTGTAGAGATTGCCGACATTTTCTGGTAGAGATGTGATTAAAGTACAAGATAAATTAAGGTATCGCAAGTGCTTCAAACTGCCAATGGTCTCTGGTACTTCACTGATGAAATAACCATTTAAACTTAGAACCCTTAAAAATGGTAATTCCGGAAGTAAGTCAACCAGAATCTTACTAGATAAGTAGAACTCTTCCCAACTATCTTCCAGTTCAACGGACACTGCTAAGAAAGTTCTCAAACTTGTAGCACTTTTGATGGGCTTGAACTTCAAGTAAGCTTCATATTCCTCACGAACAAATGACATATGGCGATACTTTTCCAAGGAATTCCTTCCTAAAATCCTTCACCTTCACAATGTCTAATCTTAAAAAGAATTCTTCAGCAACAGATGTAGCCAAATCATTCAGCAAGTCATGCATCACAAACAAAGATTTGTTATTAGGTGCATGTTGAAACAATGACCTTGACAACAACTCTTCAAAATACTCCACACCTAACCGTTCCATTGACTTGTTTGAAGAAGACGTGTTCAAAAAACCTTCCGCCATCCACAGTAAAATCAAATCGTCTTTGTCAAACATATAGTCCTGGGGAACAAGGAGCAGTGTGCAAACAACTGCTTTAAACATGCAGAAAGATCATTGTAGCTCAATGTAGGTCCCGTTTTTCCGGTGGATCAATAACGTAAACCTAACCTTGTTTATCACAAACACGGTAACAGGTGCGGAATCCCCGTGACAGTGCAAACCAAACAAAGTGTAAAAGAAGAACACGCGTAACCAAAAGATTCAATATCTATTGATTAGGGATGAGAACGATACAAACATATACAAACAATGTTTAATGACTCTCTCTCAAAGTCTCACACAGCTCTCGTCTCATCCAAGTTTCACACAGAAACTATGAGAGCTATTTATACTAAAACAGACACAGACATGACGAAACACAAAGATGGCACGGCGAAACAACAAAGTCGACGAAACACATTCTGTTTCGTCGACATACATATTAATCCTAAATCTGTTTCGTCGTTTCTAATTTGAGCCCAACTGAAAGTCAAAGGCCCAAGACAAGTTTCGGCCCACATGATTGGAATTACGGCCCAGAACATGTTTCTGATTAAATCTTTCATTTAGTCAACATAGGACAAAGGTTGTGACATCACCATGACATCACAATGATGATGTCATGGTGATGTGTAAACGGGAATGGGTTTGCGGCACTCCGTGCTTCGCGTGTCGAACTCTGGGGCGCACGACGGAGGAATGTCGTGACGTCGGGCTTAAGCCGGACCCAACCGTGTCGAAACCAAGTCGAACCAAGCCAAGTCGCGTCCACACAAAGTGTATCAACAAACTCCCCCTTGGACGCTACTCGTGATGGTTCGTCTTCTGTGATGGTTCGTCTTATGTGTCTTTCATGTCGGAGGATCTTCAAAGTCTTCACACGTCGTAAGAAGAAAGTGTATCAACAAACTCCCCATTTCGTTTAGGAAGTGTGTTAACAAACTCCCCCTTAGATTGAACTCTCCATTGAGTCATGCTCGTGAATCTTTTGACTTGTTAATTCTTTAGATCCTTGTGGTGTTGATGAAGGCTCAGCGGCAACTCGATCATCTTTATCCTTTG